>NW_014333893.1:0-110385 GCF_000341935.2 Cephus cinctus | reverse complement strand
TTTTTTTTAAAAAAAAAAAAAAAAAAAAAAAAAAAAAAATGAATTCTACCAGCAATTCGAATGTAAAGCAACGTATCGTTCTTTTCATTTGCCACCGTCGAGCTGGGAGGAAGCGGAACGAAGAGGGCAGAACCTTTGATGCGTCACAAGATGGTCGATTGCTTCGATGAGAATGTCAAGATTCGTGATCCGAAAAATTATGAGGTCGAGAAGAGACGTCAAAACGTGAGTGAGAGCTGGGTGATATTTTGAAAAAAGTGAATCCTTCAGAGATTTCTTACCTGACCGTTGAAAATACAGGAGGAAACGAGGATGTCTATAATACGCCATAAACGTCGTGCACGTTGTATTGTCAAGATGAGCGTCAGCGATGGTCACGTGCCCAGCAGCGACCCGCGAAATTTCGAAATGAAGACTTCGTACGAGATCAATAGGAAGGTGACGTCACCGCCCATCGTGCACTCGTACAACGAACACTCGAGTCACTCCGTGACGTCACCGCCCATCGAGCATTCGTACAACGAACACTCGAGTCACTCGGTGACGTCACCGCCCATCGTCCATTCGTACAACAAACACTCGAGTCACTCCGTGACGTCACCGCCCATCGAGCATTCGTACAACGAACACTCGAGTCACTCGGTGACGTCACCGCCCATCGTCCATTCGTACAACAAACACTCGAGTCACTCCGTGACGTCACCGCCCATCGAGCATTCGTACAACGAACACTCGAGTCACTCGGTGACGTCACCGCCCATCGTCCATTCGTACAACAAACACTCGAGTCACTCCGTGACGTCACCGCCCATCGAGCATTCGTACAACGAACACTCGAGTCACTCGGTGACGTCACCGCCCATCGTCCATTCGTACAACAAACACTCGAGTCACTCCGTGACGTCACCGCCCATCGAGCATTCGTACAACGAACACTCGAGTCACTCGGTGACGTCACCGCCCATCGTCCACTCGTACAACGAACACTCGAGTCACTCCGTGACGTCACCGCCCATCGAGCATTCGTACAACGAACACTCGAGTCACTCGGTGACGTCACCGCCCATCGTCCATTCGTACAACAAACACTCGAGTCACTCCGTGACGTCACCGCCCATCGTGCATTCGTACAACAAACACTCGAGTCACTCGGTGACGTCACCTCCCATCGAGCATTCGTACAACGAACACTCGAGTCACTCGGTGACGTCGCCACCTGTTCTACGCACATACAATAGTCATTCGAGTCACTCGGTGACGTCGCCACCTGTCGTGCGAACTTACAACAGACATTCAAGTCACACCGTCACATCCGGTCCCATCACACACACTTACCATCATTCCGTCACGTCTCCTCCTATAGTCGTAACCTATAGTAATCATCACAGTCATTCTTCCGATCACGAGAACAGGGATAACTCTTATGCCCAACTTCCGGGTATTCCTGATCTCCCTGACATACCCCACATTGGTCACGAAGGGACCTACGTCAATCAGAACGTGCACGTGCATGGCAATCATTTGAATAACGGGTAAGTTTTTATTTTGTCTCTTGTACCTGGTACAAATTGCATGATGAGAATCGAGCGTCAGTCAAGGCCATAGCTGGTCGTTGACTGGTCCGGCGGGGCCTGAATTTGTTGAAGGAAATTTGTATTGGGTCTGATAACGGAAAGAAAGATCAACTAAAATCTGGTGGGTTTCAGGCAAGACATTTCGGATGACGTTGATCCACAACCTGGTGAGAAAACCATAACGTTCAAAACCAACACTAATCGACATGAAACTGTCGATCATACAGGATTCGTGAAGGAAAAAGCAAATGGTTACCCACATAGGATAAACGATGAGTGGATAAAAAAATTCAGCATGATGGATGGAAACGGTCGTTTCATGAATTCCGGCTATTCCATATCTGGTAAACTCTACGACCGAGGAATCTTACTCTCCGCCGTTATGCTCCAGTGTTATTTTATGATCGTTGCGTAAAATGACTGCGGTCAAATCTCGATGCTGATTTATCGATTCGTGTCGACGAACTCGATGACGGAATCGAGTGAAAATCTTTGAGTAATCCGATCGAGGTCGATATCGACGTCGAATATCGTAGATTCTTATGAAATCAGTTAAACCATAACGACATTCGAGTCAATTAATTAATGTTAAATTTCGTGTTAAGTTTTACTTCGTTCGATCTATCGGAGCAGTCTTTCGATATTCTTAGAGGAAAAAGAGATCGATTACGATACGTAACAGTTGATGAATTTTAAGCATTGTTTTTATTGCGAACACAAATAAAGAAGATTACGAGTACGTGAAAATCGTATAGATCATTCTGTAAGCTTTTCTTTTCTTAATATTTACTTCGAACGTTTTCTCCGACTTCCCAATGGACTCTAGTCACCAGTTTTTTTTTTCTTTTCTTTTGCACTTTTGTAATCCAGATACAGAGAGAGTAAGCAAATGGTAACTGTTACATCGTCATGTTGCAGCAGGCGATTCTTCACGTGTCTAGTGGCACATGCATAAGTAAACTCCGTTCACGTGGCGATCGTGCGTGTTTTTATATGAGACGTTCAAACGGACAACTCTTGGCCAATATTACGGTGAAAGTCGAATTTTTGTGCTCGATTTCCAAGTCGAATGTCTCAGTTGCAATCCGACTTCATATAGTGCATACAGTCGGGGTCGAGAACCGCGTTAATCATATTGAACTACTATTAAAGCGTATTTAATAGTCAAATAATAAATTATGTGGTTTCTCATTTCCTGTGTCGCGGTCGGTATCATCGTAAAAGTTCTTATCGACTGGATGCCGCCTGAAAAGTTTCCACCAGGTAAATAGATCTATGCAGAAAAAACTAAAAGAGTCTCATATAACCAGTAAGCGACATATGTTTGAGGGATGAAATAAGGGAAGACGGTAGGAAATAATGACAGAGAAAATGGAGCATAGCTGAAAAGCAGTTAGGACACATGTGACCTGCGAAAGATTAACAATGACAATGCCATTGGAGATATATTTTAAATATATCACTGCAATATAATGTTGTATGTTATATGCGCTACCACCATTAGGCTTCTCCTTTTTCAAAAGACATTAACCGCAGCGTACCCTAACGGGGTTCAACGCCCCCGTCGGGAGACCCATATGGTACTGTTGCACAATTTCAATTCAATTTTTATCTACTCCGTATATTCTGCGAGATTTCGATTTATCCTCAATTTTATATTTTGAAGAAATTTCGAAAGTAAGTCAAGATCAAATAATATTTATATGTGTACACAGAGATAAGTAGGGAGATGCGCAACGCTACGGTTTTAGGCGACACCAAAACCATAGAGTTATGTGATCGTAGCATCCGTCGATAATGCAGATCCCGTCGTAGCCGAGCTAACCGCGATCACGAACGTGTAACTTGCCGGGCAGAGTCCTGCGCTACTTATCGCTGGTTCCCAAAGCAACACTTGGAACGAGACAGCTCATCGGATATAGCCTAAATTCCATTTTTTCTTTGCAATCCTAAATTCGATCGCACAGTGTAAGCACGGTAAGTTTAATATGACAAGAGCAAGCAACTCATGCCTGCCTGCACTGAAGCGTATGATGCCACCAGCATATTTAATAAATATTTTACCGATGTTGCGTAGCAGAACTATTGTTAAAACCTATCAGGAACTATAGAACTCCTCGAGAACTATTGAAAAAGCCTATTGTTGAATCATTTTAAAGAGATTTTTAAAAAAGTGCGGTGCTGGAGCTAACACCCGCGTAACACCCCAAGTACTCAAGTACTTCTCTCTAGTACTCAATGTTGGAGCCATAGTTCCGCCTGGAACTATTGTTAAATATTGCTTTTTTGAAAAACTCGAAAAAAATGGTGTCTAGACACTGTACCTGGTACGCACTTATATTGAATTTATAAAAAAAACTGTGAAGGTACAAACGTGACCCTATGGCAATTTGATCTGTGCCAGCCTCTTCTATGGACCATTCTGAGTTTCTGCGTTAAGAGATCATTAAGAATTTCAACGAGAAAGCCGTAGATCCAGCCGTTAACGAGCTTAACTTCGCTTCGACCCTCCGAAGCGCCATTCCTGGGACCCACGCTGTGTTAGCATCGCCATATCAGCTCCGTCCGAGCGCCCAGCACTCCGCAATAAAGCTGGACCGAAGCGTCGGGAAAACTTTCTAACAATACCAGACTAGTTAGTGATTTTTCAAGTATAGAGATATAAGTTCTCTGGCTGACGAGCGACTCTTTTTATTCCATCGAGGAAACTTCCGCGTCGCGACTAACCACTCACGCCATTGGACGGTGACGGAGTACCATCCGGTACCTGCCAATTTTACCAATTTTACCAATTTTCACCATGTCACCACAGTTCACTCAGTCGAGAGAAGGTCAAGATTCTCAAGTGGCGCAAGTTCAGCTCCGAGCGGAGGACGTGCGCGGTGACCGCGTACCGTCGATTCGAGAGGGTCAACGGGAGCAGAACGTATAAAGATGATGAGATGTACTGCAGTGCTATGGAACTATAACCGACCCTGTGTTCTTCTCTCGTCGGTGCGCTATAAACGCGGAATTGGCAAAATCCAGAAAACTCGCGTGGACGAGGAAAAAGTATTTAGTACACGGCGGAATCTGCGGTTGATCACTCAAAAAACAAGAATAGCTGGAAATATAGTCAGACACTACCGCGCAGCATGGGAACACTTTCGGAATGCATCGCCAAAATCTCGCAGAAATATAAGTCGGATCTATGCTATACTTCCGGTATCCGCTGAGTATAGCAAAGTTATGGCTTTCAGCATGGCCGCTTACATTAATGTTTATGGTGAGTAGAAAAAAAAAAGGAAAAATTAAAAAGATCACTTACCCCAGGATCCTCGTCCGCGCTTCTCTTGTCCATTTGTATTGTTCATTGGTCCAGTACATCTTTCGATACTCGAGGTCCATTCTGATGACGACTTGACGATTCCAGCCTTGACCACTATTTTGCACTTCCGGTATTTTCGGTTGCGGACTAATTCTTCACTTCTTACGAATAGACCAACACACGAATTTCCGCGAACTTTAGATAATGTCTTCGCGACGCACTTATTCACACGTATCAATTCACTACGTCACACTTTTTTTCGTAAATGAAGGTAGAGGATAAAGAGTATAGAAAGAGACGTTTCGCGACGCACTACGTCACACTTTTTTTTTCGTAAATGAAGGTGAAGGATTGAGGAACCACGTTCGATCTCCGAAGACGAACCACGTTAACCCTAGATCAGCGCGCAAAGTGTTTCCTGCAGAGGGTGATTAGAAGTTACCGGGATTTGAGGTCCCATACGCCAAGTGGAGTAGCACAAGCGAACGCAGATTGACGTGACCGCTCCCCTAGAGAGCGCAGAAAGGGATGCCGACGCCAACCCATGACTCCCCACCGCTCAAACCGTCTTGGCATATTTGCTGCGGAGTTTACTGCGATACCAAAGTGATATCACGAAGAAGGTATAGCCCAGCGGAAGAAATTGGGAAAATATGTAACACAAAGAAAGAGAGAGAGAGAGATAGAATTAGATAATCAAGTATTACCTTAGAATGTAGATGAACAGAAGAGACAAAGAATCGATGAATGTATCGCAACTGCGATATATTTGCAGTGAGAGGGGAAAGGGGAAGGAAGACCGGCAAAACGCGGTTTCCAAGAGATCGGCCCTCGAAAGACTGACCTCTGCACCAACACATTCTTTGTATACCGCTGAGTACCCCCCCCCCGGCCCCGCCGCTCGAGCACTTTTTTGGCATAAGTGCTGCCCTCCCACGACAGGTTTGTCAATTACAACTCGTACAGTGTTCGTCAACGATGCTCGTGTGCACGGTGCACGGCAATTGTTCGGATTTCAGGATATCGTTGACGCACCCTGTAATGCTCCTAAAGCGTACGTTTCATGAGCACAGCAGGGCTCTAAGTGCGTCTCTCTCGCACACATACGGATTGATACACTTTTTCTACTACCTATAACTATACTACCTTTAACTTATAACTATACTACCTATAACTTTAGTGAAGAACTCAAAAAAATGGTGTCTAGACCCTGTACCTGCTACGCACTTATATTGAATTTAAAAGAAAACTGTGAAGGTACAAACGATGGAACGCAGTGGAGATGTATTTACCGGAGCTGGTGCAGCTAATCCGTGAAGGTCAAGAAGTGAATCCAGAAGACACTCAGGTGGGCACTGCACTAGGACACAGCACTGCACTTCCAGAACACTCACAGAAAATCCATAGAATTTCCTAGATATCGCGAGAGCAACGCGAGAAGTACACGAGCGATAACTTTCTGTACCGTTTCGAAACACAGCTAGAAAAATTATCAACAAGCAGCACGAGATCGCGAGGCAGCTCGTGACACCTCGGTCGGTGCCCCGAGACAGACTGCTTTGACAATACCGAAATTCGAGAACTGGTCATTCTGATTATCCGATTGCTCTTCATTTCCCTCATGCCGTCCCTTTGAATCAAGTTGAGAGCGTTCCTTAGCAAAACGGTGCGTAACATTTGGAGATCCTCCACGGCCGCTTCCTCAGGATATTGGACGACAGCTGAGTACCACATCTTTAACTCGGGCAGAAGGTTCCTCCCCTTATCGTAAGGACACTTTATCTCCGCCCGCTCTATAGCCCTTTGCCCATCTCCAGCGGGGCGCCGGCATCGCACCTGTGCTCCTGCCGGTCAGTGGAGCTGACTCTTTCTAAGGGTGGCTCTGGGAATTAGTTTTAAGTGTGGAGAATTTCTGCCCACCAGACTACCCGTTCGTGAACACGTTCAGCTCGGCTACGACGGGATATGCATTATCGACGGAGGCGATGATCACAAAATTCTATTCCTGAACTCGCCGCTACGATTTAGCGCCATGTTTTTGGTATCGCCTAAAACCGTAGCGTTGTGCATCTCCCTACTCATCTCTGACGTACGTAAGGAGCATTTTTATCTTTTGACGCTAACTTACCGACGGTGATTTAATTTTACAGGACCACGAGGTTTACCTTTGATAGGTAACATTTTAGATCTTAAGAGAATCATTAAGAAGACGAAATACCTCGGCGATGCGTGGTGTCAATTGGCCAAAGATTATGGGTCTGTTGTGGGTCTTCGTCTGGGATTTTCCGATCCCTTGATCATCGTTTCTGGAAGAGAAGCTGTTCTTGAGATGTTGAACAGGGAGGAATTCGACGGGAGACCAGAGGGATACATGTTTCGATTGAGAACTTTGGGACAAACACGTGGAGTTTTGTTTACGGATGGTGAGATTTGGAAGGACCAAAGAAGGTATGAGAAAATTATTAAAAAAAAAAAAATAAAAACATATCTGACTTTGTTATTTTTACCGGTAACAGATTTGCGCTTAAAAGCTTGCGAGATTTTGGTTTTGGAAAACGCTCCATGGAGAGTATGATTCTCGAAGAAGGCGTGACTTTGTCAAAAATCATTGAAAACAAGGCCAAAGAGGGAATCGTTAATGATGTACACAAAATTAGTGCATTTGCTGTCTTGAACAGTTTCTGGAGTCTGATAGCGGGGGCCAGGTTACATTTTGAAAATGTATAATGTATTTGTAATGTCTATGGAAAGTTATGCAATCAATTGTTTTCAGGTACGATCAGAATGAGCAAGATTCAGAATTAGTGGGAATAATGCAAACTATCAATGATGCTATTAGGAGTAATAACGCTATCGGCGGTATTATTAATCAGTTACCTTTTTTGCGATTCTTCATTCCTGGTCCTTTGGGATTGAGCGAGCATAAAGATCGCATCGTGAAGATATGGAAATATTTTAGCGTAGGTATATATAATATTTAACTTTGTTCTTTGCACTGATTTTCTACCATTTAACCTTTATTTTTGGAATTTATTCAGAAAGAAGTGACTCGACACAAGCAGACGAAAATTTATGGAGAACAAAGAGACTTGATCGACGCCTACCTCGAGGAAATAAAATGTCAAAACGGAAAGCCGTCATCGTCTTTCGATGGTACGTCGAATGTCTTATCGAAAATCAACGGAGAATGCAGAAATATAAAATTTTACAGAAAACCAACTAATATCCCTCGTAAAGGATTTATTTAGCGCTGGAATTGAAACGACGAACAATACGATCGGCTTCACCTTGATGTACCTGATGATCAATCAGAATGTACAGAAAAAATTACATGAAGAATTAGACAGAGTCCTTGGAAACGACACTCTACCATCTCTGGATTATAGAAATCGGTAAAACCCATAAAAATTGAATTTTCAAATTTTTCAGAAAATTTCATTAATATATATTTCGGCAAACTTTCAGTCTGCCCTATCTAAACGCCATTTTAGCCGAAGTAGCCCGAATGGCCAATATCGGTCCGACGACAATTCCACATAGAGCCAAAAGAGACTCCATCTTCTTGGGATATAAAATTAAAAAGAATTCAATGATACTAGCCAACTTACTAAGCGTGCACATGGACAAAGGTCACTGGGGTGACCCGGAAGTCTTCCGACCAGAAAGATTCATCAATGACAATGGACAGTTCATCAATGACAGCTGGCTGATACCTTTTGGCGCAGGTGAATTTCCGATTTACAAAAAAGAAAAAAAAAATAAATTAATATAATTTTTCAAAATTTCAGGTCGTCGAAAATGTCTTGGTGAAAATTTAGCAAAGAATACTCTTCTCTTGTTCACCGCTTGTCTTTTCCAAAAATTACATTTCCGGTTACCACCTGGCGACCCTCTACCCGCCATCAAGGGAATAGATGGCTTCACAATTTCCCCAGCTATCTTCAATGCAATCGTTACGCCTCGTTAAACGACAAACGACTGATCTATCGATAATAAGTTTCCAACCTAAGTTTTCTTAATCATAACTATTTTTAATTTCAACCACTCTGCGAAATCATACCTAAGAAATTCTACCTACGTATCGGTTGGATATTCATCGGCACACTACGCTAAGCATAACGCAAATAAACCAACAAAATACTTTTTTTTAATATACGTATTTTCTTTCGTATCGTGTACCAAGCTGAACGGTAGGCTAAGGAAAAAACAAATATTATTTAAGAAAAATTCTTATTTGTATTCCTACTTTGCACAGTATGCACAGTCACCTATGCATTCAATATTAATTTAAATTCATCCATTCCTTCGAATCGTCTCATAATATTATGCACATACTTGAAAAGAACAAAATACCTTTGCAAATGATATGGCATAGCCACGGGAATCATAAAAATCTATCAACATTGAGGATCGTTTATCAACCAATTATCGTCAAAGTAATAATTTTTATATTTACAATCTAATAAATAACATTGACAAGCAATAAGCAGTAGATTGAAAAGTACACGAGCCCTGCGCAATGCTGTTATAATTTTCCAAATGATTATATACATTTATATGACCTTGTGACGTGACGTGCAGTTTGTGCAAAATTTGTGACCGATAAATATTTAATAACATAGATAAACGAAAATCACAATAGTCGGAAAGTCCAAGAACTATGCACTTTAAGGGAATCTTCAAAATAAGCTTTTTCCGTGAACACGACATACGGCAAAGTTACTGGTCGCCAGACACAGTGACGTGCGCTCTTAAGGCCGAATGGTTTAGACTAAAAAGACCTTTGGTAGTAAAATTTATAATCCTACAATTACATGAGGAAACCCAATGGTATTAATAACTGGAATTTGGTGAGAATCCAAAAAAACATCATTAATAAAATTAAAACCGAATGCTAAAAGGTCATCACAAAGACATCCCACTGACTCGTATCAGCTAAATATAAAAGGATTATCACAGAAATATTATTGCTTACGGAAGTAGAGACAGACGTCATTCGAGCCATCATTGGCTAGAATTAAAAAGTAGATCTGTATTATTTAATTTTTAAGTGAAAAATCGTACGCAGATCAACGTGGACAGCCATTGTCGAATGCAGGAGTGGAGGGTGCCTCATTTAGAGACCCTCCAGGACGCGGGGTGTACGGGGGTACTGGATGACTCCATTTGCCGGACTCTGACCGAGCTTTTATTTTTCTTGTGAATAAAAATACTCATCGAAGTATATATACAATGATACACTGAACATAATCATAGTACCCTCTCTATATGCTTGAAGCGTACAAACACAATAAGTACAGCTATATGTTCGCAAGTACGTAGGCAGGCAGGCACGCATGTAAAAATATAGTATCAATATTTACAGTGAAATAATACTAAAGATATAACTGACATCACAGGTTCATGTAGGGTTGGTACCTAAATTCACTACGTGGTGTGATCTTCACCCAGAGTCCACCCTCGGCTCTGACAGTCAGTCGAAATTTGGGTCGTATATCCTCCTTTCCGGTCACTGGACCCAAGTGACACTTGCGTATAATGGCACTGATCATCGACTTCATTTCAAGCATTGCAAATTTGTTTCCTGTAAAGATGATCATGGATTAATGTCACGTACGTTATTGCATGTACGATAACTGAATAAAGTGACCATGGACAAGGAGTGAAAATTATGTGAAACTCACCAATGCAATTTCTGGGCCCTGCGCTAAATGGCAGAAACGCATAAGGATGCATTTTATTAGAAACTTCAGGATCAAACCTTTGAGGATTGAACGTATGAGGATCTGGAAAGTGATGAGCTAGTCGATGAGTCGCGTAAGGCATGATGAAGACTCCACAACCTGCTGGAATTACTTGTTTCCCTAAATAAAAAAAAAAATAAAACCTCGTTAGGAAAGATGGATCGATTGGTTTTTTAAAAAAAATCAAATTACCAACCGAGGACAACATCTTCGCCTAACGTCCTCGCGAAAAAAGGAACTGGAGGAAATAGTCTGAGCGTCTCCTTAATACACATCTCGAGGCATTTCATATCCCGAAAGTCTTTCATAGTCGGGGACCTCTCGTCCTTTCCAAAAATCTCCTCGAGCTCCTCGAAGCAATTCCTCTGCCAGTCCTGGTGATTGGCTAAAAGGAAAAGTGTCATGGCCGTTGCAGTACCAACGGAATCCTGTCCAGCCAGCATGAAGGTGCAGCATTCGTTAATAATATCCTCGTCCGTAAATTCAGGATGCTTTCCACTGATTTCGACCATGAACTCTAAGAGGGATATTTTTTTGACTGCATTCTGCGAACTATCTGTTATGGTTGAACCGTTTTTCATAATATTTTGCCGGGTCCTTTCCATCATCTTGTGGCAGGCATTGAACAGCTCATCGCGCTGCTTCTGCTCGGCTCGACCAATGCTCGTTAACTGGTAAATCCACTCGATGAGCAGCCAGGGCCTGGTTATACGATAAGGTGCCACCACTTGCCCCCTGTTTAACATTTTCTTGTTTGTATATGGTCTAAATAAGATGCCAAATTAGAAAAGTGAACTTACTTTCTAAACGGCATGTCATCATCGCTGTCGAGCTGCTTGTTCTTTCCACTGGCTAAAGTCACTCCCAATACAGTTTCTACAAAGAAGTCAGACACCAAAAGATCAATCGATCCAGTATAATTTCTTTTTTGCATAGATTTTAACGAGTATACATTCACTTTTCACAACTGAACAAATCGCCTTTTACCCGCCTACACAAAATCCTAATTTGGCCTGGTGAATTTATTCAAAATGTTAACAAGAACAGATTGACCTCAAATTAAAGAATCATGATTTCATAATATTTTTTCGATATTACTTAATCGCTTGAAGACGCAACGCCACTTTATTTTTATCAAAATTGAATAATCAGGTAAATAAATTTATACCAAGAAAAATAATTTTTGATGAATTCATCCAACTTTTTCAATTGGCAAAAATGGTATACGTGAAGAAGAAAAACAATGTAATTGTAACTTTACCATTCAAAATGTCGTAGACAGAGTCATTAACGAAACTCGTGATATTCACATCCCGTCCACCTTCATTAATAATTTTGTTCATTAAATTTGTAGCGCACTCTGAGAACGACTTGGTGAACCGTTCGAGTAGATGAAGATGAAATGCCGGTTGAAGTATCTTCCTATGTCCCTTCCAAGTGACAACGTCCCTGGTGATCAATCCCTTCCCAAGGAAATTGTCGAGTAGTCTATAAAAAAATATCTTTTCGGTGTGTTTCGCACTACTAAGTACACATTGTATATCCGCCGGCTCCAAGAGAGTGACGTAGGGTAAGAAGGTCAGCCAGAATCGAAAAATTGGTCCATAATCGTTATAAACATTGTGCGATACTATATGTAGTACTGAAACAGTAAAAAAATTTTTTTTAAAAATACAATCTCCACTAAATATTTATATGAAAAACTCACAATCTTTGCGCATTACATAATTAGCATTTCCCAACACTGGTAGAGCCACAGGTCCGTCAAGGCTGAATATAAATCTCAAAATTCGTATGTAATCCTTGAAGGCGTACAGGAGACAAATGAAAACAAGAATACCGAGGTAAATCCAGACCTCGGCAGGAGTTCGATCCCACTGAAACAATTGATTGATCCTCATGACTCGTCGCCCATAAATAAATTACCATTAACAATAGATAAAAAATGTTCCTCGACACCACACAGCGTTCCAACAAAGAATGGCACAATAAATAATGCCATAGGAGTTAACCTATAAAGAATCACGTTCTTTTTCCCAAGCTTTGCCAAAGCCCTTGACTGTAAAAGAATGCACATACCGTCCATGGAATTGAAAATTATGATAAATATTTAAATTGAATCGACAACTGCTAAATTTATCCTAGGTCGATAAATTAATTTTCTAGATTTTTCATTTCGTAAACATGTTTCACAGCTCATCCGATATTCGAGGTGGTGCACCATTTAATTGATATCTATCTGCTCGGCCTAAGCCATACCTGCCGTGTGCCAGGAAGACACCTAAAATACGCACAGTACATACGGAATAACAATTATTAGCAGCACTACGCGACAGTTCATTACTAATAAAAAAACATGGAGCACGCAGTAATTAATAATCCTAAATTATTATAGTATCACTCGAATCATAGAAAATCGTTAAAAAAATTAATAATCGCAAAACAATCATTTCCAATGTCAATGATGAAAAGACTGAAATTGATCGATTATAATAAATCACGATCTGTAATTTATGAAAAACACGTAATCGTCCATTATATCCACGAATCATTTCAAAAATTCAAATTAAAAATCAAAATTCAGTGATTAATTTGTTACACGTTTAATAATATTAATTTAATAATAAGGATTATCGTACTATATAGTCGCACTCACGATTTGATACAAGACGATAGCCATTACGTTTACTTTTTGCGTATACTTCCCAAGAAATGCTGCTGCTTCCTTATATACATATATCCGCACGCTCGCTCATCCTCCCTCCAAACCTGCGTAGATCATTGTGGCTCCAAGTAACTGAACTTGCTAAAACAGCATCCCGTCAAGCATCAACCTTTCACCCTGCCAAGTAAGTGGCAAGAAGAAAGAACCGTCCATACATGTTTTAGCCGAATACCAGTGAATTCCCTCTCTGTCGGTAAATATATGGAAATTTGGATATCGGAGGAGTGGAGGCAAGTGAGATCAACGTCATTCTACGGATACACCGATCTGGTAGTCATTAAGTCAATATTGAAAATTCATGAAGAATGATCAAATAAAAGAGTGCAGCTTGCACAATGAAATTAGTTGGATGGTTGTTTGTTTGTAGAATTACTTCAGCAAGACTACCTGAGAATGTGAAATATTGAAAAAAAAATTTATGTGAAATCTATCAATTAACTTTGGGGCTTGACGATGCTTAAAAATACTGACTTATGAGAAATGATGATAAATATTTGTCATCTGCTTGACGTGAAAACTTTCAAGTGTTTTGTTCAATGTAGGAAATTCTTATTTAATATGCCTACCTTGAGTAATACCATAGAGACGCCATAACCAGTATCCAAGCCACAAGACATTGAGATCCAGCAGAATGGCAAACCGACTAAACCTTCCCTGGTTAGTTTGGATCATTTATATAGAAAATCGTGGAGCGAGCAGCCTGTAAACAATAGAAATCAATTAATCGACTCTTCCCAATCGAATCACGTATACGACGTATGTGGTGGCTACTTAGCAAATGTCCGGAGTCCTATAGCTTTTGGGCGACGATCACCAAAGGTGTTCCTCGCTGTTCCTAGTTCTTCCTCCATATTGACTCGTGCCCTGAATTTAATTGTCGTAAAATGAAAACGTCATTTGTATTTTGATTACTTTATGGAATTCGCATCGTGATTCGAGTCACTCGATTTTCTTTCGAGGACGTCCAATGCCTTGTTATCGGATATATGGTAAAGTGCTCCTTCTCTCTTTCTTATCATAAAATGTCTTCCGCACAAGTTGATAAACGTCATTTGATGTTTGCGTGCATAAGTTTTGCTTTGAAAGCATGCAACAGAAATTTGAAAAAATTTGACTTACTAATTGTGTTGTAAAGTGTCATTCGTCTAATGACGCAGTTGCTGCCAATAAGGTTAAGGTTGAGTTACGGCATTTATGGTAACGCGTAGAATATAAGCAGAAATCGTAGTATTTTAGGATGAATGACTTGAATGACCATGTCTTGAATGATTTACTTAATAGAATACTCCGACCTGTCATTACCATGCGAGTAAAATGTAAATCCAACTGACGTTTGAATGTGAAAAATACGAAAAATTTCGGTTCGGTTTACACTTTTAGCTTTGAGTTAACTATTACGAAGGTGGTGTCAAAGTGATTGATGTTTTACTCGCATAGACTTCCACAATGTGCAGAGTCCTTGGGGTCGTGTGATGAATTTGTCAATTGCAATTTGTACTATAACCGTCAACGATTTCCTGCTACAAGGATATTCTCTGGTCGACCCTTAGCAACGGTCTCCACACTTTAGAACATCGTCGCAGCTTTACTGTACTATTCCTAAGAGCACAGTATATGTGGGTTGACCAAGTAATACCTGCTTTGGTCAACAGGTGGCAGCACTTTGAACGATGCTTCCGTATGTCATAGTGCGTGATAGTACCAACGGTTCAATTTTAAGTTTATCTTCTCGTCCGATAATTCGTTGATACTTTTCAATTGCTGCTAATCTAGAGAATTCCTAACGACGAACCAGAAGATGATAAAAATGTTCGAGGGTTGCACAAATATTTGGAATGATTTATTCTGATTAAATTCGTTAACCGACCATGAACATGTTTGGTTACGTAAAAGGTTGTAGCATTATTTTTGACAATAAGTGAAATAAAGAAAAGCATAAGTTTTCAGATTAAAAAGGTATGCGAACGTAAAATAAATTCTTGACAACATTTTAATTCCACTATAATTTAAATTCATGAATATAAGCACGTATGATTATTACTCAATTAAAGTATCGATGACTGTCCAATGTAACTGTACTGTAATGACGATCATTGTTTGGCAGTTTGACACACATACCGCACAATATAAGGATGTACATTGCCATTTCTGATTAATAATGCGGTACCGTAACAATAAGCAGGATATTTGATTTTGGTTTCCACCATGAACGTAATCTGCTAGGTTAAAAAATTTGTTCGCAATTGTTATCTGGTGGTCTTTTAATCTTTTTTTTTAAACGATGACAGTTACATCTTTATCTTTATATTACGCTAAATCACATTACACACTATAGTCTATGAATTTTCTTTTAAAAAATATTAGTCCTTCATATATCACCTACGATTCTTACAATAATTTTTTTAATTGTCTAAAAAATTCCGTTCCATAAAAATCAAATGTGTCAACCCCACGCATTTCGCTGCCTACGACTCATGGCGACATCTAATAAGAGAGTCAATAACCTCAAGGCATCATTACACGACACTTCTATCTTGTATCATCGCATTCTACGAGGCGGAAATGACTGATCGATCTTAATTCGTCGAAACTGATTCTGTATCTTGTAAAGGTATCGCGAGAACCGGTGAAAGCAAAAGCGGAAATACCCAAGCGTTGGACAATCCTGGGAGTCGTAACGCCCGTTTGATTCCAATACAGACATTTCCGGAAGTTTTCAAAAAGATTTCCAGAAGACATCACCAGTCTAGCGTCCATTGAAAATCCACTAGACGTTTTGGCCATTACTGTATGGGAGTAAGACAGTGACAAAAAATCCCTGGGAAAATAATCAGACTCCCAGTATGTTATCAGTCCTATTACAATCTACAATGTCGACTTTCGTTCTCGTATCCTTTACTAAATACATGGGAAACCTTCTTCTGGTTTACAAAGCGAAAAGAATACAAATCCAAGCGATACTATTCGTTATTTACGTTTTCCCAGGAACTTTCACAGCAGCGACACGCTACATTCCTCAGGGTATCATCTTGCCTCAATCGATTTGTCAGAGATCGGTTAATTTAACACAGTGAAATTTACTATGGACTCACTGACCTGGTATTAACCGACATCCATAGGAAACAACCCAGGAAAAAGATATTCCCCATTTCCTATCTCCAGGTACAATATATATACACACATAATTTGCCGATTGACAAATTTTTAACGAAAATTTGAAAGTTCTAAAAATAATTAAAAATAGCAAATGTATACTTACAGTGATTCAAACATTCGTCGGAGAAAGCTGATGAGTCTTCGAGAAGCGGACCTTGTCAATTGCACGTATCCTTTATTAGGTTCGGCGTTCAATGGCCTCGCGGATGTAGACGCCGTTACAGTTGCAAATACTTGCCCGGAACTTCCGGATAAATATTTATGCAAAGACTAACGTAAGATGAATCAGAACTTTTACCAAGTAACATTTGAATAACGTGAGTATAACGACTTTCCAAAAGTCTAGTCGTATCCGTTACTCTAGACGTTATTGGCTCCTCGACTTTGACGCGGGCTGGGACACTTTCCCTAATCAAGATACAATTTCAGAACATTGTCCAGTTACAAAAAAGAGGTCTTTTATTCCCGCGGCGTTTCTACCTTAATCACTGACAGTTGATCAGTCGATTACCACGCTGGAACGGATAATACATTCCTGATTAAAGACACTTCTTATGCTTGGATCAAAAGAAAGACTACAGTGAGGTCCATGACTCGAATAAACGTGGGTGAGTATTATTCGTAACGATCCAATGACGCTGATAATCCTGACCTGTGGGTCGAAGACTGATTGCGTCATTGTCAAATGACAGTAGAAATTACTATTGAACAGATCCGACGAAAACGTTATGATGACCATAGTGGAAGAAGACAAGGACCAGTTGAAAGAATAAAATCCATGGTCCAGCTCAGCACAAGTACGAATAAGTAAGCAGAAGAATATTTGGCTGACTTAGGTTGGTGGTACAAGGTCAAGCCGTTTAACTGTACATCGTTCAAAGGTTAGAAATCTAATAAGCCATAAGTATAATTCAGGAATTTCAAGATCAACAAGGTCATCTCAAAAACGTCTGCAAACTCGACCTGCACCATCCTGACGTGATTACAACCAGTTTTTTGGACTCGATTCTTCAGATTTTTTCTGGAAGTCAAAATTTAAAAAACGATACAACAGCCGGAATCTGGTACCTTAAATTTTGGTGAAACACATATTTTCTTTGCAAAACTGTCACAGTGGCTTGACGCTAGTGACATTCTTGTGGCTAGCCTATACAGTTATATATCTACGTTACAGGACGTGCGTACCTAGCAGCCACTTTTTTGTCTTTTTAAACTTTGCCTGGCTTGACCATCAAATTTAATCGTAACGACAAACAATCATAATGCGATCACGAAATTATGATGAAAGGTGTACCACATACTCGCTTCTGGAAAGGCTGACCTGAAATTCGTGAAAAAGATATCGCCACGCGTACAGTATTCACTCTTGTTGGTTACACTTCCATTTTTATTCATCTGTACGGTAAAGCGAGTTCAGTTACAGGAAGTGGAATGCATATGGATATACATACAATAACGTAAGCTGGTCGAGTAGTAAAATTGAAGATGATTTCACCGTCTGTGAAAATCCCGTTATGGTGTAACAGGAAAGAGAAGAGAGTCTAGTTGGTGTCTGGTAAACATGAAAATTATAAAGTTTGATAAACGTAGCATAATTTTAAACAATTTTTATATTATTAAATCAGAGTACAGCAATGGGTATTAATACGTTGGATAAGAATAACGGTACTTTTGTTAAATAAAATTTTTAATAAACAATCATTTTTTTCGAGTAAATTGCGGGGTCTACGAACTTGAAAATCCAAAACAGTATCATATACCAAGTAGAAGTGGTTTACTGCGATGACGTCACTTTACGAGGCTATTGAAAAAAAATCAAAGAGAAAGCAGTCATCTCTGCTGCGAAATACAGAATTGTCTTTTTTTCTTCTTCTTCTTCTTCGGGAAGGTCAATCATTGTAACATGAACTTGCTGAGGTCATAGTTCGATCTTTAAAAATTGTCAGATCATCAAATTACATATTAAGAAGTATAGACGTTCCAATTGTTGTATCAATAATTGTTACTTAATAATTCTCTATTTAATTCGTACAGAAGTCAAAGACCTTACTGACCTTATGTACACTCAATTAATCCTGCCTTTTCGTAATCAGTGACAGTGTACGTATTATTATAGATGTAATAAAATATTCTTGTTGTTTATAATAATTTATTAATTCATAATAAAATATTGTGGAGAGAAAAAATATATTGTGGACCAACAATTGGAAGATGGTGGAATGAAAATGTTGATGATGAGGATGAGGATCAGAGTCAAAGAATTCCTATGTGAAAGGAGTTGAGAGAAAGCTGTCGTGGCTGCTGGTAGTCAGCACGATGTTCAACTCCAGAAAGACTGCAAGCTCGTCGAATAATTCGAATAAATATCAGGGCACGTAAGACAGTAGTAGTGATACTGCATGTATGTAAATACAGGTTATGAATTTAGGTAAAGATTCAAAAGAGGATTAAAAATTTGATTGTATTCCTTATCTGTTTTAGGATTCCAGCGAATTTACCCCAAAACAAGTATTTTTATCTGTATGAAAGATATGGGGTCAATGTGGATGAATAAAAATTAAAATATTGCCAAAGGAACAGTTACTGGATAAGGATTTGAGTGAAAGGATAATAAATTTTAAACTCATATTTTTCGCTTTAACTTTAGAATATCGAATGACTACTTTTTTTTATTATTCCCCTTTATTGCCTCGTTTATTAAGACTGATTACCGTCGGTCACGAATCCGTAGAGAAATTTCGTATATTAAGTCGTCTGGACCAAGTGTGAGAAATTTACCAAAAGATTATTATTACTCGGGTTCAAAGTGCTAAATTATGTGACCTTAAGTCAGTGAAAGTCTGCCAGAGGTAATTACTTAACAGAACGCTTAGAGGTTAATCGCTGCATGCTGTCTTTGTACTGTAACCATATTATAATATCAAGTACGTATGAAGATGTTGAAAATAGAAGGGAATGCGTTAACTTTCGCGCATAAACAGTTTTTAATGATAATTTTTTTTTAATTTTTAACAAACTCTTTATTCACTGCCTACTTGACATCTACGTAGTGGATTAACCTAACCTAAGCAGCTGTCCACGGTCAGACAGTGAATTTCTTAAAAATAAGCAAGATTCCTGGTGGCCAAATATATAAATGACACTTTTTGACACTGTAGTAGTGTCTACTTGAATAAGAAATTTCAAATGACATTGGTAGTACTTTACGAACCTAACGTACTACCTACTACAATTGTCAAATTGCCCGCGAGATTTGAACAGTTCCTTGCTCCTCTTAATGGAATAACGAGTAACAAATTGTCCTCGAGCCCCGTGAAATCAATGAAGTCACAGTCTTTTCTGCTATTCATTATATTGTTGAAACCACTTTGCGGAATCACGCCTTGTTCAAGATGCTAATATAAGAGAAGAAAAAAATAAAAAGAAACTAAGTCCAACAATAAGTGTGAACAAAAAATAGCGTGTCCCACAGCCTGAGAACGTAATGTAATACGGGCAACAGCAAGCATGAATTGTTTCCTTTAATTGTCCAGTGGAATTTAGTTAATTAAAACAAATTACGACCATTCAGTAAAATTCACATTATGGAATCTCGACATAATTCGCTATTGTCCCTGAATGACTGGCTGACCTTCAGCATTGACAAGAGTTCGCTCTCCTTTTCACTCTTTCATAAAATCTAATGATATTTTATTTGTTTAACAGCACAAACAATAATTATCATTCGTTCTATACAGTGTGCAAAGTATAAAAGAACACATTAATAATGCACAGCAATGCAGGACACGAAATTCGTGCGAATGCGACGTCGAAAATATTCGAGGACATTAGGTCAGCCGGTACTGTAGATCGCATATAAAGCAGCCTAATGCAACCGATAAAATCGTCGCCAACTAACGGAAACGGACTATTGGGTTAGACGAGATAAGATCGTTAACCTTGTTGTAGTACTTGTAAAGTATCATTGTCATCAAATAATGACGACATTAACCATCATGAATATCTTTTACCATGTACCATATGCTACTGTCATCGATGACCTATCTACATTTTTTCTTACAAGAAACACGAGAAAGATTTATAAATTATGAAACATGCCAATTAACAAATTAACATTACCATCACGTTCCTCATGTGTGATCCAACGTTCTTCCCTTCGTTCAATCCTCCCAGTATCCAATTATAATTGACACATGAAATCACTGATAACAACTCCCACGTGGATATTGAGGTAGCATTACTTCCATTGTATATATGGCTATCTCAGGTATACGCACATGTACTATATGAGAATCGTTGGGAACGTGAATGAGGTCCCGATCTTCCACGTCGATTCACATATGTACCTATAATACATACGTGCACGAATATACGTATAGTTACGGATTATATTGTACGTCGTTCGAGGTATGTAGGTCAGGAAGCCGGCGTTACTAACAAGTAACTTAACTCGTATGACACCGCTAACTTTCGTCGGAAAGAATTTTCGTTTGGACTAACGAAATACGTACGTTGGCTCTTCATTCAAATAAAGACGAATACATAGTCTGAGTGGTTTTTTAAAAATACTTGTAATTACTCTTGCCCGTGTGCAATTGATGGTCGATATTTAATTGGCTCGAGAGACACCATGAAAACTCAATGCAATTAACATGGCGCATCTTACAGGAACGAGTATTGGCTCGAGCCACGTGCGCTGCGGTCGATAGCCGTTGGATCGATTTAAATGAGTGAACGAGAATCGTAACCGCAGGTGGTAACGCAAAGTGTAATGTAACTCAAGTTGGTAATTGGCTCGTTAATCGAGAAGCCAATTAACAGTCTTGCATCGGACAGAAAAAATTGGTGTACTACTTTGCTGGTCCTATCTACGAAAACAATGGAGCATCTCTTGACTCTGGTGGCAGTTACAAAAGTTACGAACAATCGTTACGGTTGGGACAGGTCGATATTTTTATTGATTTAAAAAAAGCTTTTATAATGTTCATCCACTGATCGTTCACTGGATTAATTTATCCGTTGTGAGTAAACAATCAATTTTTTTTTTTTATAGTCCATGCGCCATTGTATTTATTCACACATTAATCAATATTCCTTTACAAACTTTATTTCTGTGAACATTTACGTTTTCTTTCTATGTAGGTAGAGTCACGATTAACTCGTATAAGGAAGTTTGCTATGAGGGTTGCCTGATCCGGTTTAGGGTGTCGCGGTTGGCTGATCGTCGTAGGTAGACAGAGTTTCCTGTCTGTTTGATTCCCGCCTTGCTGCATGATCCATGCCTATTTAGTTTACGTTGGTAATACCGCGTCTATGGGTAAGCTTTTAAATTCACTGTGAATACTGCGAGGATGATTGCGTCTCGTTCTATTGCATACAGGTAAACAGAGACGACACGATACTAGTAGATACTGGCAGTGAATTTCGGAACGTACTCTACTATGGCCTGTCAGTTCGTGTTACTCGATAGCCGTAAGGATATCAAGGAGGCTAATCAACCAGCTGAGATACCGATTAACAATTAAAGTGATGATGTGTAATTATTGTTACATGACGATCGGTAATATTATTATAGAAAATAGAGAAAAGTCATGAAACGAAGACGTGTAGGGGGAGGTTCAGAGGTGGCAGAACAGTGTGGCCTGGATTCCAAGGTTCGTAGGCAGAGGACGATAGTCAGTCACAAAGTCAGCCTCGTTCCTTGCAACCGGCACACCGGTAACTGGAGAGTGGTGGCAGACAACATCACAGGTGGGGAGTGAGTAGGTACGAGAACGTACAACACCTGGATGACTTCCTGCCACAGCGAAGCACTTCAGTCTTCAAGATCCACCACTGTCGATCGGTACTTCGGTACGCGTACAATTACGGACTATCCGTTTGATACATAACGGCTTCGTCAGGAAGATTGTCTTTTAGGTTAAGCTTGTATTAGACAATTGAAATTATGCCGCGCGGCTAAGTGCATCTATACTGTGAATATATTAAATTGCAACTGGACTGTGCCTTCAAACGTGGTTCATTGGAATTACTCGTATACATTGGGAACAGCTGAAAACACTGACATCCAAAAAAAGAACCTCGAGGGAGGATCGCAGATCGTGAACGTTTCGAGGTTCATCCGTAGGATCAAGAAGATGGGACTACTACGGATTTTTCTTGGTTTGGTCCTATTTGGACTTACGGCACAAGGTATATTTTTGATTAATTTAAATCAAGTAATACGTGTATATATGTATGTCTGAATAACTTTTAAAATTATTTGTATGGGGTAAGCTGAGGTCAGAAAAGAAAATTTGACATACATACCGTAAGTAACTGCTAGAGGATATTGGAAAGTCTCAGACTACTTAGGACGATAGTGATCGGAATTCTTGACAGTATAATTGATTATAATTTATATTTCATTCTTTATTATAGTACGAATGACTTTCGAGTATTATAGATATCAGGATAGAAAAGAAGCTCGTTTTCACCCGTGCGAAAAAGATGCTGTACGTCGTTTTACAGAATAATACGAGGATCTCAGGAGAATGATTAATTTCAAAAAAGTATTTCTATCAGCGTACATAATGTATATCTACGTGTGACTTTTGCAAGTACGGCATACGACTTTCCTACTTTCATCCGATGCAGAAGCGCTCGGGACAGCGACAGCGCTTTTCCCATTCACGGCTAATTGGAGAAGCTAATTTAACATAGAGTCAAGTTACCGTTGCGATCTATACGCGTTCAACTATCAATATTATTTATATCCCATTCTACGGTATCAATTAATTTTCAGAAGACGACGATGCGTTAAAAAATAACAAACGATATACGATCTTTCAAATTATCAAACACATAATCGCAAATGTCAATTCGTTCCGCACGTGTATGTAAAACAAAAAAAAAGAATTTAATAAGACCGGTTTAGAGTGTCCTACATAGATTTTAAAAAAAATTGTATTCCCACAAGAATACCAGTACACCAACTATTTCTAACCCGTTCAATACACAGACTCGAAATGCATTCTGGTACCTACTCCGAGTACCTTCGACCTACTAACCATCTGGAATGAAGCTAGTTGCAAGTCAGGAAACTGGTAGCACCAGTAGTGATTATCGTCCAGGTAATATCGAGAACGTGTACCACCGTTCAAACGTATAGTGGCTGTACCTATGGCGTCGTCGCGAAACCCCAAGACAAAGGTTGGCGTTTCTAATTAGTCAGCAGAGGTTCCCAATTTCCCACGATTCCAGGAAGTAACGGGAGGTACGTTCGCTATAAGGAAGACATCAGTGCCGCCCTTGCTTTTGGTATCGCTATTTGGTATCTTGTCTTTCTTCATCCTCGCCATTGCGCCTATCTGTCCAGGTTTTCTCTCTCCCTCTTAGATAATTCCACTTATCGACAGAGTATATATTTAAATCCATACAAAAAGGGTTTCTGGTACATTTGAAAAGTCTATATATATATATACTGTCAATATTAGCAAAAGATAGTCAGAAAATATTTCTCATGGCGTCCATGTTAGTTCAAAAAAAACTTTCACCCTTTTCACGGATATATCTACCTATTTTACTGTTCCACATAAATCCAGTAACTTCTCACTAAGAGATTAGAAAGACTAACCATAATTACCTTTCATTGACTCGATAATCGATATCGAATTCGGTATTCATTTTTTTAATTGAAATAGAAATTTTTTTTTCACTACACATGGATTCGTGGATCTATGACTAATTGTGTCCTTACAGAGCGATAATCGATCTTCTAGGCGTACGATCCACGTGGTTAAGTACGTTGATGATCGCGCCAGGCACAATAAAGCACTTTCCGAATCAGACCTCGGCGCAGTTCTGCCCCGGTTTGCGGCTTAACCATTACGATGATGCGGGCTGGCAACCTACATTATACGGATGTAAAGAACCGAGGTCTATATAGGGTGTTCTTAAAAAAAAAAGTAGGACTTATTTCTAATATCGGATCTAAATATGTAAATTGTCGTATTCCTGCAAGCACTTGGTATGACATTACAGAAAGATAAAAATCTTAGAGAAGATCGATGACACTACGCGATGATCATTTCTTATTTCCATAGCTGAATGATTATCATATTCAGATACGTGCAGGTATTCTTATGATACCGACAGTTAATTCAGACAAGACCCAATTTAATATTCGCACGTTACACCTGTCTCTGACACATATACGCATGTGTGTATATATATATATATATCTATATTGTTGGTTTTGGGCCCAAGTGCGAATGCGTAATAAATATGTTAATTGAATAGTGGGGACCGTTATTCGTTCAGCCGCAGGGCCCTATTACTCTATTGCTGTCGATAAGCATCAGAAACGCCATATAGGATCCGATAGCTAAAAATATTCGAATTTTCAATTCGAATTTAACACTAGGATCAGAACGCACATAAGAAAGAATGGAACGGATGAGTACTCTATGAAGTAAGCGTACGATAAATGTCATTTCTCAAAAGGAGGCTGAACGCTTGACTGAGAGAATGTAGAAAGAGACCGGAAATTTGGTTTGATTTCTTAGTCAAATAGCAGAAACCAATTTTGTAATTTTAAAATTGGCTTCGGCTTAATTAATCGCATTAGAGACGTGCTAGTTAATTCTTACGTCATCGACCTATACATCTCGTACCTGTACGAGCAATGCACTTAGCTATTGCGCAATTCCGTATAAACAATGTTAAATCGTCGAAGAGTGCATGCCTACGTTAAGTCATTCCTACTAGTTTCGCATATACATATGACTGTACGCGAAATGGTACCAAGAGATAGCAGAGATACATACTGCACGATAACAATAGCAGATGCCAGACTGACAAGAAAGATGCGTACAATTTATTTTCAGATAATTAAATTCCCAACGAGTAAGCATCTGCGTGGTTCACGGTTTGACGTACAAATATACCCGTATCGAAAAGTGGCACGAGCTGTGAGTCACTATACCGTGCAGCATAGAGGAATCGCAAGAAGAACGAGGCTTGACCTATTTTTCATTTAACCACCCACGACCAAAAACAAAATCCTTCGGACTGGTTCCGAACAGTAAATCGGTATCGGAATGACACCAAAAATAGTTTGGCACCATAATACGCAACAGTCCTTAGAATGACATCCTGAGAAAGCCTATTAGCGGAATAACAATAGTTACATTGAACGAGCGTGTGGGGAATGTCAAGGCGTTGGAAAGTTGAGTTTTTGGATTGTTGAAAAAAAAAAAAATTAACAGTTATGCAACGAGTGAAATTTCATGGGGTTACTCGAGTTTAGTTCCTTGCAATGTTTGTACACCGACAGCATGGCTGATTACTTCCTAAGTGATTGTGTTACCCGTTCAGGATATCGTGGTGGGAC
This sequence comes from Cephus cinctus, assembly GCF_000341935.2. Taxonomy (NCBI): domain Eukaryota; kingdom Metazoa; phylum Arthropoda; class Insecta; order Hymenoptera; family Cephidae; genus Cephus; species Cephus cinctus. The sequence continues at coordinate 84,506 of NW_014333893.1, read as the reverse complement.
TTGCGTTATCACTTCCGTCACGTCTTCGCGTTACAATCAGGAGTCGTTACTTGTGTTACTCGACGACTCAAGAATTCGCAATAGGTCTTTGCAACGGACGACACTCCTTTTTTCTTTTTACAAAACGAATCGTGCTCATGGTTCTAACTATTGTACTTGAGCAATTCGAAGATTTCAGTGGTTGCGCAATAGATACGGATTCCTATTGTCGTTCGGTGCGCTTTGCGCATCTTGAAGACTTCGATGCTCGATAATGCTATCTACTTTACCGACCGAGTAATACATCCTGTACACAGGCGTTTGATAATCAGTACAGAAGCTGCTGTGTAGAAATACCATTCTAAAGAGATATACGTATGTAGATACAGCATAGCTGACGGTGAGAAGATCCCTATCGTCTCGAGACACGAAGACTCGAAGTCTGGTTACTGATTTAGCAGGTACCAAAGGACTCGTGAAAGTTGCCAACGAGATGGCAATGACCGACACTTGGTGTGTCGGTCGTAGCTGTTAGTACACTAATGATATATAGTAAATGAGAAATAATAATACTATCGCGCGTGTACGATTCTGCTACAGGCAAAACGATATTGGTGTGGCAGCCACCATTTTGAACGCGTTATAATTATTGTTGTTGACGATGGGTTATCACATTACAGGAAGTAGAGCCACGAGATGCGGTTACCCTGGTGCACCTGCTCACAGCATCGTACGCTTCACTATTCCCGGTATGGAAGATATCATAGACGAAGAAGAGGCATTGCTGAAGGACCCGTCTTTTCCGGAAGGCGCTGTTGCTACTTATTACTGTGACAGAGGATTCGAGCTTCTTGGTCCTGCCAGAAGACAGTGTCAGCATGATGGTTCATGGACTCCGGAAGGCATACCGTTTTGTGGTGAGTTGTCGATTTTTTTTTATCTCTTCAGATATGCATCAGCTCGTTAGATCACGTATCCTTGGTGGGTTGATGTTATTGTTTGATTATTTAGGATGACAGGCTGGTGAATTTATACGATGTCACGTGGCTGTCAGAATCCTTCGATGGATTTAGATTCTCTGTGGATCGTCCAGGTCCTTGGCGTACGTAATGGCTGCGAGGAATGCGCGTATATGAGACTCGTTGGGCCTGAGGCGTTCTTAGGCGGTAACAGGTTCAGAGTTAACGGAGAGTACCCCCACTGACTACTGGCATTTCTAACTATCTTCAGACTGCTCGGTCAAGGACACCCGGAATCGGGTCATCCTCAAGCTTCATGCTTCTCCATTTTGGGCGCTGCCGGTGATTTCGAAAGTGTTGGCGTTTACTGTGGGAGCAACAAGGTTCGCTCGTATCTTTGAAACTTCCTCGAAGTATCCCGAGGGTTGAATTCCTTAAATTCTTCCAGGATTTCGTGGCAGGAATATATTTTTCCTTTATCAGTGACCACGCGATGGTTGATATTACCGGGACGGGTCTTTCTGGGGAAAAAAAGAAAAAAAAATTGTACCAGAGATTCTGTTGATTCTTTCAACCTCTATTAAGGCACTGTGAATGCTTTGTGCTTGTACGAGGAATAATGGAGGTTTTGACAACTCGTTACGCTCCATTGACTTACCGAAATCAGTGTTGCAATCAATGCTGAAAGAAACTTAAGTTCCCTCTTGTTCGTAACTCGATCAACGAGCCGCGAATAGTGGTCCTGACCCAGTCTCTCTTTTGTTTCTTTCAATACTGTACAGACAAGAGTATGAATATACGGTTAACATGATAAAGAGAACTTTTTATAAATTGACTATAGAAATACTGAACGCCTACAAGTAAGACCAATTAGACAGAACGTTTTCTCTAATATTCTATAAAGATTATGGACTGTTCTCTTATCAATATCGCATATTCACAGTGGATCAGATATTTGCAAAAACCTTGGTAAAAATTATTTTGGAAAGTCAGAAGCGTCCGGTCGTTCGACAGGTGAATTACCTTGAGGGGCCCAGTGGGTTCAACGAGACTTATGTATGATAAACCTGTCCCAGTGCGAAGTGACGCTCCGATGACGGAAGTGGGTCAGCAAGTATCGTGGGCACACGAAGTGGACGCGGTTCGCTGATCAAAAGAACTGTCTCTTCAGGGTTTAGAGCGCGACACGATCGGTACCCCGCGTGAAAGAAACAGAGCGCAAGAATAGTGGAAATACTTCGGACCAATAGAGTATAGAATCTGTAAGAAAAAAAAAGGATGTTAATTCAATTTCATTTTGCTGCTGCAAGACAGTGAGAAAGTTTCCTTTTTATTGCCATGCCATATTCTTATAATTTTTTTTTCTCCCAATACTATGCGCGTCCACTTACTCTTAATGGTCCCTTCTAACGCATCTAATGATACCCTTGGCAAAGCCATAGAACAGAAAAACACGTTCCACCGTATGAATACAGACTATTCAACCACACGTGGTGCAACCTGCACTTCAAACCAGGTGTTGCACTTTACAGAAGACGTGCACTTTAATCGCAGTAAAACGCGTTGTCATAAACCGTGACTGATAACCAGAGGTATTACTAGGCGGAAATAGTAATCGACGTACCTATATAGTACATGGGGTATCTGACCGATTGGACAAGGAATTTAATGTAGCATATATATATATATATTTGCATAAAATTTGCAAATATTACGTTGTTGCAACGTGCCTATTCCGTGACGTCATCGAAGCCATTAATGAACCGGCAAAATTGTACATTCGGATTCTCGTTCAAGGAACCCGTTATATCTACAGACTCCTGTAGACACTCCTGTAGGCCATCCACTGGAGCGTAGCCGACGGCATAGAAGAAATATTCTAAAAAAAATCTAATATAGGCAATGCAATATATATCATTGCTATATATGTATATACGTGTACGTATTCAAGGGTGGAGTCGGAATTCGAACAGCTCTAACCAAGCGTCGATGTCTTCTATGTTCGCCAAGCCTGGTACCACTTACGCACCTGTGCATGAACTTGATTCTCACGACAGCTGTTCTTTTATTTAAAGATAGAAACCATACATGGCGGTTACTGTCAGCTGTCTGATGCCGCGACAGTCATCGATTAATCATAGTCAATAAAATTGTATAATATATTATCAGACTGGATCGAGTCAATAGAGTCGACTTAATCGGTGCATAAATCACATACGTATACCTCGTTGCTTGACCTGACCTCAAGAGAATTTCACACTTCACTATGAAGTATGTGTAAGTATGATACTGGTATATTGAGAAAAATATATGTAGTGTGTGGCGCGTGCTTCGAAGAAAGGATACTGTATACTCTTATTAACATAATAAAACTATTTATCGCATGCGGCGGACACTACAGTGCGTTGTAAATGGGCAAAATGAGAAATATGTATTTTTTTAAAGAAAAACCTGTTATCAAAGAGACGTGTTTTGTTGGTAAAGATGAAGTTGCTCTTTTGACCAAGGAAGCGGATAGGTAACTTCTTCCTTTATCCTTTATTAGTACTGTTCGGTAGCCTGGTAGTATAAGCATATACTGTTATTCAGCCGGAATGAATACAATTTCTATTCTCTTTACGGCTCTCATTATCATAGTTATTGTAATTAGGAACATATGATGATGATAATTAAAAAATTAGTATGCTCAACTGGTGTTGACGCTAAATACGGTGGTGTAAAACCATAAGGGAAAATTATGACGTCAGTAAATGTCAAATGTGTCGTTTAAGTATATATAAATATTGTTTATTGAATAATTTGAAGAATACTCACTCGGTATAATGCCGTTGTCCGTTATTCGGCGAACGATCGATTTTGTTCAATTAATTCTTAGCCATCCGATAAAGCGAGGATCTGGAGCAACCGCAGCCTAGGAAGACAAATAGAGCGTCGAAAAAGCATAAAGAATACTAAATCTACGTGATAATCGTACGTAGATTATAACTGTAAGTCATGAGGTAGGCACGCATCGAGTTTGTGGGAAAACGTGCTTGGCATATACGTACAATTGAGAAATGTAGGTTTGGGTCGTGAACGCATCTATTATCTATTTTATAGGACATGCCTACTGCCTATTCTCTTTGTGTATATCCATAGTGGTCGGCGTCTGTCATTTTCGTAATTTCAATATCAATTCCATTTATGATATCGTACTTACTCCTATACGATGTATGAGGCTGTTAAGTATTGTCCTGTGGACCATTGAGAACCATCTTCACTTCACGATATCATATCTTAACCGACCGCATGAGATTAGCCTAAGATTAACTACCTTAGTGCAGAATGCACGTCGGACGGACGCCCGTTGCAGGAACGTAGTCGATAAAGTACCGGCGTTACGGTACAGTAAAACTACCGCAAGGCCGCCAACTTCTCCATGAATGCACTCCTGCACGGGATAAATTTCTTTGAACGTTTCTTCCTCGATTTTTTCCTCGCAATTTCTTTTCTCATTTTGACACAAGTCTTCGCGTGTCAATGTGAATTCATCTGTGACCTGTGCAAATGCTGACCGATTTACGATCCACCAGCTTATCACGTCACGGACGTTAAAGTCTAACTGTCAAAAATTCCTGATGTGGACAAGAATCGTCAATCATCGAACGGTGTGTGCGTAAGACTAATGGCGTCTGTTCTTTCTGAATTGCAGTTCTCAACGTAGCCGGTGGTAAAGCACCGATGCAATCAAGCAGTGCGGAAGGTGGAATACCACAAAGGGCCGTAGATGGAAGCAGCGGGCAACTTTACACGCCACAAACTTGTACACTAACGACAGCAGAGCCACGACCCTGGTGGTACGTCAATCTCCTGGAACCATACATGGTACAGTTGGTACGACTGGACTTTGGCAAACCATGCTGTGGTAAGTAGGAAAGTTATTATGTGCCAATAAAAATTTTACGGAAATTAAAATATGAACCAGACAGATATTAATAGATCGATGCGAAATGACGTCTGGCACTTTCATCTTTGAAGAAAAGTCATTCGACGCTCGCGGTTCCCCAATAAAATGCTCCAATAAGCATTACTACCGGGACGATCGACCTGAATCATTGGAGGACTTTAAAAAATTTCTTATCTCGTCTACTTTGCTTTCCATAGTTAAAACAAATCGATGGCAATTTAATGGAGTGTACTTATAAGGTGTATAATGCGAATATATTGTTAAGGTATCGTTCGTTGGAAACGAGCCATGAAATTTCATAAAGTCATAATAAATCGAGCAGCGCCCGGGAGCGTCCGAGCGTTGGCTCGCATGCAAGATCTTTTAGAAACTCTTGTGAACGAAAGTGAGAGTCTTCTTTACTTTCGATTGCTTAGAAAACGTACTAAATCATTCTATAAGGTATACAGTAATTTTCGATTCGATCTGAAGAAACGTGATCGGTTTTTATTTACATGTGTATATACGGTCACCTCGTGGCGTCTGCTTTGATTTCACTTGAATTAAATGAGTTTAAAGGTACCTATCCAGAGGGAGACTCGTTCGTTGCGGTTTGTTGACTCCTTCGGTAAACTTACGTCGCTGCTCTCGTGTCTATTATGCAAATGCAGACTGAAGATAATGAAAAGTTCGCGATGCGTGTAAACAGATTCAGCGATTTCGGCCTGGTAATTATCCAAGAGGAATATAACATGGACAAGGGTCGTTAAGGTAGCTGCTTAGTTACGGCTCAGTACCACGTATCCTAGACGAGTGGAATTATCCTGAATAGAATTGATCTTGACTGTTGAAAAGCTCAAGAAGACAATGCTTAAAATGCGTAGCTAGTTCAAGTGCGATTTACGATGCAGTACGCGTATCTGATTTGAAAAAATTACATAATGCGAGGTTGCTATAAATACTGCGACTAAGAAAGTCTTGGATGTAAAGTCTCGTGATTTTTGTTTTTATTTTTTTTCTATATTTTTAAAGCGACGTTAATAGTTAGTTGGGAGATGATTATGGAGACAAAGCGAGGAAAGCCTATAATTGGAATCCTCACGGATGGACAAAGTGATGGCTCTGCATCGTCACAGTTGGGATAGTTACTGGGTCAGGATTCTAGTGCTACCCAGGCCCAGCTTGCTCAGGATGATATTATCTAGTCAGGGAATCGTCTAGAAGTCGACCAGGACGTAGTCATGATCTGAACCGCAAGTGAAAGCTTCTTTGAATTCAGTCACCTTTATCGTACAGTCGGATGGTTCGGCTCCCATCAGGAATCGAGGAAAATGATGATGGGGCGTTAGTGTATTGGGTTTGTAAAATTGTAAAGTTTTAAACAATTTTTATACCGTCCATAATTTATTGATCATTCGAAAGAAGTGTTAATTAGCTACATTAATTAATAGCTTTTAGAGCACTAGCAGTTCGAAGTAAAAGTTCTGAATGAAATGTAGAGCTAGAATTTTATTACCCAGATGCACTAGACCCAGTGGTAGGACATTAATTCACGCATCGCCGCGAAACCAGGTTACTTGCACAAATAATATTGAAATTTATTTCCTTCTGTCTTGTCCGATTAACACGGCGTTTCACTAGGCTGCTAGCGAGCATTAGATTTTCATCTTTCTCCAGGTCCAGGAGTAACGATGCTAAATTATTTTATTGCTGTTTTATTCTTTTCTTTTATTGTAAAATTATATTCTCTCTTGCCAATAACTTGGAGAGAGACACTCCCGTCACGGGTTCTTCTAACAAATTTTTTCTTATTGCTTTTAGGCAAAGGCATTCCTGGCACCATAGTTGTTCGGGTTGGTAATAACAGACCGGATCTTGGAACGAATCCTATTTGCAATCGATTCACCGGCCCACTGGAAGAAGGACAGCCGTTATTTTTACCTTGCAATCCTCCGATGCCTGGAGCATTTGTCTCTGTCCATCTTGAATCCGCTACGCAGGCGCCCATTCCTGTGCAATTATCCTTATGCGAAGCTTTCGTTTATACCGATCAGGTCAGTAGAGGCTGGTGTATCTTCTGTATATGGATGATAATGGATAACAATGGGGTAATTGTTGTTTTCTATAATCTAGGCACTACCCATTGAACGGTGTCCACAATTCAGAGATCAGCCTCCGGGCTCCACGGCAACTTACAATGGAAAATGTTACGTTTTCTATAATAGACAGCCACTCAACTTCAGGGACGCCTTGGCGTTCTGCCGTGCACGTGGTGGAACTCTTGTGGATGAGAGTAATCCTGCACTGCAAGGATTCATCTCCTGGGAATTATGGAGACGTCACAGGTTAGATATATCTATTGTTCCGGTAGATTGGTAGTAAAGAAATAATTTTTTTATCATTTATGTAATACAGTTTCGTCCCGTAACAGTCCTCTATAGTAATATAAATAATAAATGACTTGTGGATTGTTTATTATAAAATATAAAAATTATCTATTGAAATTAATTGCAACGAATTACAGGAGCGATACCTCGAGTCAATATTGGATGGGCGCTGTGAGAGATCAAAAGGACAGAAGCGTATGGAGATGGACCGGAAGTGGAGAAGAAGTTTCCGTTTCTTTCTGGAGCCTTCCTCAGGGATCGGAGGAAGACTGTGCTAGATATGACGGAAGTCGTGGATGGCTTTGGTCCAATACACCATGCTCTGCACGTCTTAATTATATCTGCCAACATCGTTAGTATAGCTTTATTTAATTTCTTTTATTGCTTTTACTTAGTTCAACAAGGACAATTAATTATTAATTCTTCGATCATAGAACCGAGAGCTTGCGGACGTCCTGAACAGCCACCGAATTCCACAATGGTCGTAGCAATTTCGTCGGACAGAAATTCCAGTGGAAGTTACGAAGTTGGAGCAACTGTAGAGTACAGCTGCAATGCTGGCAGTTTACTCATTGGTCCCGCGACTAGAACTTGTTTGGATACTGGATTCTACAACGAATTCCCACCTGTATGCAAAAGTAAGAAATAAATAAGATTCCTTCAACATGTATACATACCTTGTAACGCAATGATTAAATAAAAAATTGTATTTCACAGATATAGAATGTGGTTATCCAGCAAGTATAAAGCACGGAGAGTACACTCTGATAAACAACACTGTAAGCTACTTGAGTCAAGTACTATACTCTTGCGAGGATGGATACGAAATGACAGGTTTGACTTTAACTATCCAGGAAATTCTATAGACACTAGATAAGTAATTGTATATAATGATAACATTGCGCTTATCGTTAACAGGCCGAGCACGACTTACTTGCGATATTGACGAACGTTGGAACGGTCCTCCACCCCGTTGCGAACCGATCCGTTGCGAGCCTCCATCAGCTGTACCACACAGTTCTATCGAGGTGGAAGAAATCGACGCAGAAAAAAATATAGCTAGTAATAACAGAAGTCTACTTGTTGGCAGTATTGTTACTTACACTTGTGAAAAGGGATACAAGCTTGTTGGTAGCAGACAGATACTTTGTTTAACAACTGGATTGTACGACCATGCAGCACCTGCTTGTGCAGGTAACTAGAACAAGATACACCCAAAGTACATAAAAGTAAATAATGTTTTCACATAACTATATCGTTTATTGCCATTTCAGAAGAACCCCGGACGACCATTAACATCCCCTCTAGAGCAACTGTTCGACCATCCACCACTCGGGGTCGACCATTGATTCCTACTAGACCCAGGACTACTACCGTAGCTCCTGCAACAAGTACAACTAGTTTTATACCTACTCGTAAAGTTATTGGCGGCCCGGAACTTCCGGCCACAGTGAAGGAGACCACTGCAAGAAGACCAACTGTTGGATTACAAAAACCACCATCAGTTTTGAATGACGAGAGTAGCGACCATCCTCAGGATAATGAGATATCCGGAAGTGGTGTTGATAACGCTCAAGCAGAACTTGCAGCTGGTGTACCAGAACCTTCCGGTCCGTTCAGAGTAGACAGTGCTGATCAGCCTGCTAATACTCATCAAGCCAAACTGAACCTGGGAGCTGTTATTGCACTTGGTGTCTTTGGAGGATTTGTCTTCCTGGCTGCAGTGATCACGACTGTTGTTATCCTTATACGCAGGTAAGACCTCATGTTCTTGATCTTTTTGGTATTGTATACAATTTCAGTATCACGATCTTGCTCCTCGTGAGTTCATTCGCGCTTTCATTATATGTATGTCTGCTCCTTGTCCACGTGTGCATATCTACTGTATCGCTTATTTATTCAAACTAATTCCACTTTGGTAATCCCGTGTACTATCTTACCTTCCGCTACCCGAGGAGCATCCTTACTGATATAAATAAGATCATCTCGTGTCATCAGGGTAGCGTCAATGCTACCTCTAGATGTAATTTAATCTAGGCTCCCGAGTATCAGAAAAAAAAGAGAAAGAAAAAGATAGCAAAGAAAGAAAGGGAAAAGGATAATTGAACGGAAACTAACGTTGCTCCTTTTGCGATGTGGTGGTAGCGGCAGCGACAACGTCCGAGGAAGGCGTCGCAGGGGGCTTGGTGGGGTTGGTGCGTTGGGGGGTGGCGGAAACGGTGGCCTCGGTAGGACTGACATGGGTATGCCCTCGCGTTGGTATACTCTTCTCGCACTGCCCTTCCCTGACCAGCACCTGGGGCGCCGAGACCTCACAGGACGTCGCGGTAGCGACCACCCGTACTCCTTCAGCCTCTCGGCGGCCCATCGTGCCGGCTACTTCTCGAACCCATCCTTATAAAAATCTAAATTCGCCCCATCCCCGCAACCACCGATCTCACCACAACATCAACCACCACCAACCACCTCACGAGTGATACTAGTCAAGGTAAACGCGCTTCGACTTCCAGGATTCTACGAAGCACCTAGCGTAACTCTTTAACCAATTCGATGCTGCACCGGTGCTTTTTCTTTCTTCACACGCTTTCACCATTTCTCATTCATCACTATCCTGTACTTTATGCACTATTTGTTAATTGTACTTCGTCACAGATACGCACTCTGGTATTTTGAAGTTGAAGCATTTCTTCTCGTGGATAGAAGGTGATGGTTTTATCACGTAACCTTAAAATTGTATCCTCCCGATGATTCCTCATAGTTGTAAACAATGTCCATGAACCTTGCATTAGTTATAGTCTTGAGAATGGTTATTGAATGAATATTGGGCGATTATCAGTACTTTGACGAAGACAATTATTCTTTCAGGAATCGTGGTAGAAGCAGTAAACATTATCGTCACCGAGCATCCCCAGATTGCAACACAGTGGCCAGCTTCGACAGTAGCTCCTCGGAGAGTCGAGGTGGACTGAACCGTTACTATCGTCAAGCGTGGGAGAATCTACACGAGACAGCTGGACCTAAAACAAATCATAGTCCTCTCCGTCGTAAAGAGACCCTGGATGAACCTGGATACCGGGAGAACTATCGCGGAAACAATACAGAACGTGATGAATCGGAACTTGTTGTTAGCGACGTAGCTGCCTACCCATCAGGCAAGCATGCTAGTGTAGCGGATAAGAAACGTCATCATCATCATCATCATCATCATCACGGTAATACCAGCTCGGACTGGAGACAATCTCAACCCCATCACAGATACTGAAGACACCGTATATAACCGACAAGATTCTCATCTCCGAAATAGTATCCTGTTTTCATATGGATTCTAAAAAGATTGCCGTGGGTTTTTTTTAAATTATCAATTCCATGGGCTATGAGACTAAAATTTATATGTACGGAAATGTTGGGCTCACTTTCTTCCACGTGTTTTTCTTGATCTTGCGATTGAGGCACCGTGGCCAATGATTTATTATACTTGAGATCAGCAAGGGATCGTCCTACGTTTTCATGATCATTTTTTTGGTAGATTTTTAATGCTAAACAATTCGTTAACTTTTATGTAAATATGTGTCAGGCAAAAGTTCTGAATGTCTAAATTCCATTACTGATTCCTTGCTAGTGCAAATAAGCGGCTGAGAACTGGTCAGAGGACATGCCAAAAAAAAAATAGAAAAGCAGAAAGAGTAATATATACAACGAACGTTGAATATTTTCAATGTATTTTTTTAAGTTAGGAATAGGCATGCATTAGGTCATCGTGAGCTATATTCTTTTTTTTCCGTTTAATTAACAATGTTTTCGTACACTCTTTAATTACAACGATTTAATCAATGACGATGGAATCTGTTATGGGCACCTTGGCCTCGCCTTGACGAAGCTGATAAGAGTAGATAAGAGAGCGATATTTTCAATCATTTATATATTAAGGGAAGGCCGATGTTACCCATTCAGGAGAAACAAAACAAGGAACGAAAATGGTTATGATTACATATAAATAATTTGACACGAATAATCGCCGTTCGATGAAGATATTGGGTGGGATTATTTGATTGAATTGACAGCCTAATTTGAATGGAGAAATTTGACTATATTCATTGTTACTCTGGATTACTTTTGGACAGTTGAAATTTATGTTGTGATAAATATTAATGTTCTTTACGGGATCCTACCCAATTAGATCTATATGAGTATGTGATTCATCAGACAATGAATATATTTTTTTTTTATTAACTGACTGAATGACGTTATTCATAACGACTTTTTTTATTCGTATTTATTCTCAATCCAATATTCAAGGTAAATTATGGTAGTGCCATCTCGGGCCATTTTACCTGAATATATGATCTTGTATATCCATTAGTTGCGTGTAACATGCTCTGCTGCGTGAGGCGTGCGTGTGTGGCCAAGGAGGATTGTTATATATACCGTTAGTTTTATTAATTATAATGTATGTATTAATTAGAATAAAGATATTTATGTAATCATACACGCGTATTTATGTAACAATGATATGCCCTTGATTACACAGTGGTAAAACATTGATGAGTAAATTAAAGTTTTTCAGAGTTAGAACACTTTATTAAACATTAGCACGTAATAAAAATAATATAGGAAAAAGTCGTATAGCGAATATGAAATAATATTATTTAATGCATAAAAGGAACATGAAATCCTGCATATCTTTTAATTTAAATCTAAGCACAATATTCGAGATTTGGTTTCATTTGTTTCTTAATTTCTAATATCCCGCAAAAAGCTTACAGAGAATTTTTAAGCCATTCACCTATCAGTCGTCCAACTTCTTCACGAGCTTGCGTTAGTTGCGGCGGATCTTCCTTTGATGGAGGATACATGTTGGCACAGTGAGCAGTACCTGAATATGAATAAGTTAATATTAATACAAATTGTCAAGAAAGTGAAGAAAGAGAAAATAATTACCATTTATGTAAATAGATGGCGCTTGAGGGTTGGTCGAATTTATCATTCCTAGAGCGTGCCAAGGATCGATGGATCCATGAACGAAGACTACATTGCTTACGTCCAGCTGAAGAGCTCCATAAAGAGTATTGGTACGTTCAACCGCAGCCTCTAGGAGATTGATATTATATCTAGAAGGGCAATTGTTAATGTTAATAAAAAGATTTTACAAAGCTATTTCTTTATAGACCGATTGTCAAACCAACCTTGGTCCAAAAATGTCTGTGCACTGTTGAATGAAAAACTCTACAGGGAATGTTTCGCTAAATAAATTGGGCCGAGCTGTTGAAGTTTGAAAGAATCCAAACTCTGTGCACGTCTGATACATCCATTGGCGACCTACAAATGATGGTTACATATTAACTCACTCAAGACGAATATTGTTGTACTGTAATTTACATTTAAACAGTTAGTTTGTATGCTTACCACCTTCCGCTGCTTCATTATTCCAAGTGACATTTCTTAATTCTTTAATCATTTTAATGTAACTGAAATCTAGGCACTTGTCACCATTTGCTTTCATTATCAAGTTATTCATTTCAGCTAATCTATCGACAGGAACGCCTATTGTTTCATTAGTTAAAATATCACAGATTGTATCGATAGTAATGTTACTAGTTTTTGAACTGTTGCGATTGTCTTTGTTGTATTGTACCACGTCGGCAAAATTACTGGCCAAGTTTTCATATAGATTAGCTATATCACGAGTCTTGGTGTGACCCGGGTCGATTGGCTCGCAGAGGCTAAATAAAATTGTTAAAATCATAGGATGAAAATTTGAAATACTGAAAGTATTCACGTAGAAATATTAAATTATTTGTTGCCTTACTTGAATTTCTTTTTTAAACCTTCTTGACCAATGCGGTGACGTAACATTATATGTATTTGGTTGTTCGCTGCTTCGACCGTTTTAACGCAAGCATCTGAATGTGTCCTCAAAGCTTTTTCCACAATAACATAGTATTCTACGAATTGCAATTATTAAATGTTATAATTTATGATACTTTCTGCGGTATCCTTGTTTAAATACGTACGCTGGAAGTCGATTTGTGCTAAGAGGGGACCACTAGCCGACATAGCACCATGAACTAAGTGTGGATACTTAGCTCGCAACCAAGCAGCCAATGAACCTGGATACGAACCACCGAAAGCAATCCACTTTGTACCAGCTGGAATCTGGTAAAGCCTATTCATTCCCTCAATAAAGTATGCCAAATCGGCAAGAGCTTGTTCTGAACTTAAGTATACCATATTCTTAATGCTTAGATCACTGTTGAAAAAGCGCAGTATTGTAATGGTATGCATTAATATAAGATAAATTTAAATATAGAGAATATTGAATGCTGTCTTACGAAGTTGGGTGACTTTTTCCATAGAAACGATGTTCCAGTTGAAAGCACAAGGCTCCAAATTGTTTGGCATATTCAATCCATTGACCTTCAACCATCCACTTTGCACTGGCTGTACCTTCCCCTCCAATCATGAGAAATACAGGACCACCTTTTTTGAAATAGCTCGAGTTGACAAAGTATCTCTGTACAAATAATTTTCATTTTAATGATCTGTGCATAAATTATTATTCGTATATTTTACAGTACCTGCTGCCATGTTCTAGCATCAGTTGGGTTAAAATGGTCAAGGAATTGTTCGAACCATTGATCATTAGGAAGCTCATATTTTTTGGATAATACTGGTTCTCCCAAATTACCATGCTTAGCTCGTCCACGTAGAAAATGTCGCCATGCAATACCAGTATTTGCAAGTCCCAGTAATGCCAATAATATCAAAAACGTTTGCATTGTTAAAATAATGCTGACTCTGAATCTGCTAACCAGATGATATTCAAAACCTGTAAATAAAACCCTGTGTCTCAGCAATGTATTGTTATGCCTTCAAATAATAGTGATTCAGTGTGAAAAAAATAGCATATACATATATTGATAAGTCTCAGGAGCAGCACACCTATCAAAATAGCCAAAAACAGTTCCACCACTCAAATATCCCAGGATACTGCCGGCAAAACAACAGCCAAACGTAAAGCGTGTTGTTAAAATGCTGGCAATATTCTGGAACATGACGTTTTTGCGTATTAGGATTAAAACGCAATCTCAATTTTGTATAAACATACAATGCACTCGAATCTTTTATCGACATATTTTATAAGATTGAATTCTAAACGTAAGAAGCAAAAAATAAATATAAATACACAAACAAAAACTATATCTCCATTCCAGTCGAACTCCGAGGTATGTCCCTTCTATAAAATAACATTCACTATGGTCTAAAAAAATTTAAACCAACAGTTAGAATAAAAAAATATTATCTCCTTTAATCGAAAACGATCATAAATTAAAAATATTTAGGAAATCGTAAAAAATTCTGCTTAACGTTAAACAGTAACTACTTACCTGCTGAAACTAGTAGACAAGGCAATAACAAGGTTTAAAATTGCAAAAACAACAATAAAAAGATCTCCCCTCCTACAATCACGCTCCACGCCGGATCAAATTGGAGTAACAAAGTAGTCGAAGAACAGTTAACAACAGCTGAGCGGTGTTATTTTCGTCATAAGAATGTTTTCTTAAGAGAGTCGAGTATCCCACCAAGTACGTTCTTGTTACCGAAGCACCAACAAATGCTAGGGACATTTGTCCCTGTCAGGCCATAAAGAAAATATTCGATTTGTCGGCGCTCATGTATCGAAATAAAAAAATTAATAATAGTTAAATTTAAGCGTGACATGCATAGATTGTGACAAGAATTTGGAGTTAAATGAGCCGTGACATTGTCGCAAGAAGATTCGTCACGGTTGGTAGGAGACAAAAAGGGGAAATTCACAAACGGAGCACTATTGTTGCTTTTGACAATGAGAGATTAAATAGGGAGACTAGGTTCAAGTGATTCGCAGTGACCAATGGATAGTTAGATTTATCGGTAACACTAATGATAAATAATAGGTTCTTGAGATTGTTTCACGGAGGAGGAATCTGAGATAATGATTCGTCGCTCAGTTCGATAATTCATATTGTAATACGTGGTGTGTACGATGGTTCAAGTTAAATATGTCGCCTCGATTTTTAAAGCTGCAAATATTTAAGATCACGTATTGAAACTGTTCACTGTGTAATCAACGCCGCTGATAAAACGATCTCAGTCTCCTATAAATCTGATTTGCAGCCGCTTTTGCGGCTTAATCCGCGTAACTCTAAAGTGCACGGAAGTCTGCAGGTTGTAGGGTGAGTGAAGATTTGTTCTTTTATTCAGAATCTATTTTTATGATTGTTGCACAATTTTTTTTCTGAATCAGTATGTTTATCCTATGTTAACTTTTATACGGCAACGTACTGTTGAACAACGTTAATACAAAAACAATTTTGCATACGATATGTAAAACTTTATTTTCTCCCATATGTAATAATTGTAATGGACATAATTTGATGTTTTATGTAAAGTATAAAATGCTCCATTCAGGGGGAGTTTTTTAACTTTAACATCAAACGTGATTTTTTTAGATCTAATTTGTGGTTTGTGCTTACTACATGCATATAAATTTTGATCACAGAATTGTATCACAGATCTATTGTAGAATACATTGCTTGTTAACATATCTTTGTAAAGGTATTTGGATGTATAGTTTTAAGAAATTAATAATAAATATTTGCATGTTGTGTCAATCACTGACAAATTTATCTCGTTGAATAGACATATCAAATTAATGGAGATCAATTTTTGTTGACTTATCATAGACGTTTAATCAATTTACTGAATCTATGAGATATATCTGATCTTTATTATATTGAACTGATGATTGTAAATTATCTGTAATCAGTAGGATAGGTATGTAACAATGTATTTTATAGATCAGCTTTTGTCTTGTGTCTCAGTACAGTATCAATTAAATTTTTGTAATACCTAATTATTCCTGTCGTAGCTCAAAAGTTAAAATAGAATTTATTACAAGTATTAGATCTCTGTAATAATAAACATCATAACAACCTATTATCAAAATAAACTGCATATGGTTTCTGAATTCAAAATCTACTAGTCTATTCAGTTTTAAGTCATTAAATTTCCTGTCATAATCCTTAATTAATATAATTTTTCCTGCTTCTTTATAGAGATTATCTTGTGGCATTAACTTGGTAAAGAAAGGAATTCAAAATGAAATTTGCAGAACATCTATCAGCGCATATTACGCCAGAATGGCGCAAGCAATATATCAGCTACGAGGTAAAGTAATTCTAAAGTTATACAAAAAAAAAAATTGACCATAATCATAAACCTTAAATACAAATTAAGTACAATACTTTGCTTAATCATATAGTATGTGAGCATCTTTTTGATCCACTTTATCTGCATCTGTTAATAATTACCCATACATATTATATTCTGATCCGATGAAATAATGGGATTTTTAAGCCAACATGTGTCTAACAGAGTCACATACTAGATGTGATCTATTCTTAATAAATTAATAATTAAAATGATCATTTTGGATTAATAGGAGATGAAGGCTATGCTTTACACTGCTGTGGAGGAAGCTCCCTCAGCAGAGAGTGTCGAGCCAGAAGTTCTTTCTCGTCATTTTGCCTCCTTCGATGAGATGTTTTTTACGTTCTGTGATCGTGAACTTAAGAAAATCAATACCTTCTACTCTGGTGAGTAAATTAGCCAAGTCTGGACAACATTCATCGAGTAGTGACATTATTAAAAAGATTCCTGGAATAAGTAATACATAATGTGAGTGATGAATTTTGTGCAGAGAAGTTGGCGGAGGCGACGCGCAAATATGCAGCTCTTCAGAGCGAACTAAAAACCGTAATGGAGTCACACCATGGAGGTGGAAAGAACAAAGGGAAATCAGATATAAAGCCACATATTTCAAGCAGGAAATTGCGCGAGCTCAAACTCGCCTTCTCAGAGTTCTATCTTTCTCTGATCCTACTACAGAATTATCAAAATCTCAACTACACAGGCTTTAGGAAAATACTCAAGAAACATGACAAGGTACTTGAAGAGGGCTAACGAGAAGTACACAGGATCCTCCTGTTCCTCTGTAAGAAGCTCGTGTCAAACCCGCTATCCTATCCCATTGTCATCAACACTGGAAGATCCAAGTAACAATCCAGGTCCTATTTAAAATCACTTGCTTGTAAATATAAAATCTTATAAAGATTATTTCTCTTCTACAGTTATTATCGGAGGACACTGGCTCGAAATGGCGAGTCGAGTGCGTGGAAACATCGCATTTCTATACAAACAGGGACATCGACAAGCTCATCCAGGAAACAGAATCGCTGGTTACCAGTGGATTAGAAGGTGGCGATCGTCAACGTGCTATGAAACGTTTGAGAGTACCGCCATTAGGTGAACATCAGAGTCCTTGGACAACATTCAAAGTCGGCTTATTCTCTGGAAGTTTTATTGTTCTCTTCGTCGCAGTTGTTCTTTCTGGTATTGTTACATTGTAAACGTACTCTTTCGTAACTCAATATGTGGTTGCGCAACATATACGTGAAAGAATTCATATCGTTTTCTCTATTTCAGCAATATTCCATGATGGCGGTGAAAACTTAAAAATTGCATTTCGTCTGTATCGTGGGCCACTTCTTATTGTACAGTTTCTGTTTCTCATTGGCATTAACGTATACGGTTGGAGATCATCTGGTGTGAATCATGTCTTGATTTTTGAGCTTGATCCAAGAAATCATCTGTCGGAGCAACACCTTATGGAATTATCAGCTGTCCTTGGAGTTATATGGACGCTTAGTTTATTAAGTTTCCTTTATAGTGCCAGCTTGAGCATTCCGCCATTTGTTAATCCTCTGGTGCTGGTTGCCATAATGCTGGCTTTTCTTTTAAATCCATTAAGGATTTTTCGTCACGAGGCTCGATTTTGGTTGTTGAGGATTCTTGTAAGTTAACTTAATATTATGTTGATACGAGACATTATTGTTCCATGATAATATACTGAATGATTGCAATATGAATTTATCTATTCCAGTTACGATTGGTGCTGGCTCCATTTATGTATGTCAACTTTGCTGACTTTTGGCTGGCTGATCAGCTCAACAGCTTGGCTACAGCATTACTGGATTTTCAATTCTTAATATGCTTTTATGTTACAAATGGAGACTGGTTAAAGGCTGGAGACACGGCACACTGTACTTCAAAGTCTTTTATTCGACCTTTCGTCAATTGCATACCGGCATGGATACGATTTGCGCAATGTTTACGTCGTTATCGAGATTCCAAAGAAGCTTTCCCGCACTTGGTTAACGCAGGAAAATATGCCACAACGTTTCTCGTTGTCATCTCCAACACCTTCTACACTATTCATTCTGGTAAAATGGAACCATGTATTAAACAAAGAATTAACAATATTATAGACTTAATCAAATCATATTACGTAATACCTACGTCTGTCTAAGGAAGTGTTTTGTTCTTACTAACAACAATTTAAAGTCAATAATCCTTTTCAGAGGATTTTGAAAATGTCTGGGAAAATCCCTGGCTATGGCTGTGGCTGGTGTGTTGCTTTATAAATTCGGTATATTCATATACCTGGGATATCAAAATGGATTGGGGTCTTTTCGATCGTAATGCAGATGAAAATAAATTCCTGCGCGAAGAAGTCGTATATTCGTCGGCTGTGAGTTATTTACTTAAATTTCTTATTTTCCTGTTACGGTACACACGAAAGATATTGCATATGTATTTTCTTCCAGGGATTCTATTATTTCGCCATAATAGAAGATCTTGTATTGAGATTCGCATGGGTCGCCAACTTCATACTGACTCATTACAAGTACGTGTCGAGTGACTTAATGACTTCGATAATAGCGCCACTCGAAGTTTTCAGGTAAAAAATACAACTTTTATGTCCTCACGATATCCTGCATCACGATCGCTCACTCTCATATTACTTGCAGGAGATTTATTTGGAACTTCTTCCGTCTTGAGAACGAGCACTTAAATAATTGTGGTAAATTCCGAGCCGTGCGCGATATTTCCATTGCTCCGATTGAAAGTTCAGATGAAGCTTTGATACTACGCATGATGGACGAAGAGAACGGTGTAGTGAATCGAGGTAAACGTAAGGGCGGAAAGAAGCAAAGCAATCCCAAGGAAGACAAGCGAGCTTTGCTCAAAGACGAAACCATTGATATCGATATATCGAATGCCAGTTGAGGCTACCTCGGATAATTGCCAATATATCAAAGTTCAATTAGTGAGTATGCTTAGTTGCCAGAATGTTGCAGTATTGCCATCGTTATTTCCGAGATTGTAATTATGTCTCCCCTAACAAGTTCTCGTTATACATATATTAAATGGAAAACTGAAGACTATAAATTTAAAGAAACGCAGTGCCTTCTGTATTGCCAATAGAGTACATACTTTTCATAGTCTTTTCTTTGGCATAAAATAACATTACTATTTAGCAAAGAGATTCTTCAAGTAAAACACTTGTCGCCGGCATTTTGAAAAATCACAGCACTTAATTTTTTATTTTTTTATAGTCTTCAATCGCTAGTAAACAAGATTGAAACTATTCGAACGCTGTCAATGTTACTATTGACTTAACTACTGGTCGATTAATGGAATGGATAAGTACCTATGGTAATGTTATGCAACAACTTAAGGTAGAGAATTGTAATCAAACTTTTCTGTACATACTTAGTTTTAATCATAACAAGTGAATTAGTACTCTTATAGAATACTTTATTCAATTAGATTATGTCGACTGTTTAATTTCTCTCGAAAAACTCAACGGCTGGTAATACTGATATTACTTGCCTTTCTTATTGGTATTGACTTATATAAATCTACAGTTAGTATACTTTAAATATTGCGGGCTATGAGTTGTACAGGATTATCAAGGTTGAAGTCATAAGTTTTTTAAAAGAATATAAAAGTTAGCTCTAGTTAGTACTTAAAATACTTGTGTAACTGTCAAATGCGGATCGGTGAGATTGATCTTGATAGCTGTGCATATAAGTAAGAAATAGTTTACCAATTAATTATTGTAATCCGTATTTAGTCACTTTCCCTTGTTATCAGTATTTCAAATTTCATTCTTGACTTACCTACTCGTTAACAATTAAGTATTCTGCATTGAGTCCCGCCTTAATTAACGTTAAATTTAGTATATATGAAAAATCATGTATAAGGATTTTGCATAGGGATTATAAATATCATTTGAGGTATTTTGTTTGAAATGATTCGAAGAGTCGTTCTAAAACCTTAAATTAATTCTAAAAATCAATACTAGAAAAAAAATCGTTTCCAATTCAACTTATAATCCGTTTACAAAGACCATATTTTAACAAGAAACTAGATCTGTATTTCCCTATGTAAAATCCAAAATGAATTATCTGTATCTATTAGGCACTTGTACTCAAATAACCGGCGTTTATTATGCGTACAAATATTTGGTCACTTAAAGGTTTTATATACACTAGCAGAGAGATTTACTTCAAGGAATATGTACTTATCCGTTTGGTGCTCCACGATATCTACGAGTAAATTGATAAGAATACATTACCACTATGGTATAATAAGCGTTCCTCTCAAAATGAGCCTTGATCTATCTATTTAAAAGTGTGAAATTTTTCACTGACTACGATAACTTACATTAGAGCAAATAATCATATAAGTATACACATAACATAATAAAAGAATTATATTAGTTTTCGATTATTGATCTAAATGATCGGTTCAATGAATACTTGTACTTTACTTACTTTCCACGTAGCTTGTCTGTTATCAACAATAATCTTAAAAATCATTAATAGACAAACTTTGTGATATCTCAATCTTTGTTAGTAACGTCAGATATTCTTAGACAAATTATATTGTTGCGAAAGTGTCAATGTCGCTTGAATCGATACCGTTCAGCATTGCGAATGTTCTAAGACCGTTTTTTTTTTTCTTTGGAAAATTGGCGTATCGATTCAGCAAATCTTTTAATCGTATTCCGACGTCAAACAATTTAGCGGCTGAGTAATGGATTTCATAGTTTAGCATATTAAATCGACAATTGTGATGATTTTATATATATTTTTATAAATACGTTCTTGTATACTGTATATATTTATACAATTATTTAGATATCGCGATTCACGGAATTATCTATAGGGAAATGAATAACAGGTATTTTTATAATTAATATACTACGTGATTCTAGGGGAGCGTAATATATTATATATATATATATATATATTAATTGAATCGAATACTACAAGCCAGCATACCATTATAAATAGATTAATATATTGTATCATTTATATAATAGATATGCCCAGTTCTAAACTACTTACGATTTATTACTCATGTAATCATACGAGCTTGACCTAGTTAGTGCTTGAAAAATTAGTCGGACTCAATAATCCTTTATTCTGTCTTTAAATCCAATGAGATTAGTATCATTGATGTTGCCAATCAATACCAGGAGTTCCAAGTGAAAGTTTGTCCCCTTGATTTAAGTTCGTACGAGGCGATTTCAGCAAAACTACACAACCTGTTGTTCGTGTATATATATATGTATAATGAATTATTTAAAAAAGCAAGTGCTGCAATTCCATTCGAATCGCAAAGTACAACAAAAGTATTATAAAGATTGCTGAATAATTCTTGAAGTATAGATAATTTAGTTTCTTTATTAAGAAGATCTAGAAGTGATTCTAGAAATTGTTGGAATATCGTCACTCGGGTAAGTATAAATTGTAGATAAATATCTCATGAAATTCCAGTAGCCATAACGTGACTCCTTGACCTATTGAGTCTACGGGTCACGAAATCTAGTGTGCTACCCCCTCGATTTTGAATGGAAAATCAATTCCGCCCGATGCATGTAACTGTCACCGAATAATCTAAGAAGATGTGGAAATGGCGCAAGACATGAAAAAAAAGATGAAGGATAAGAGCCAGTAGATTCCTGGTATATAAGCAAATCGTTATTTATACAAGACGTGCAAAACGAGATTGCAAGAAGATATTTTCAAGACACGCGATGTCGCAGAGCTGCCTGACGCCTCTTCTTCTTCAGTCTTCCTTTGGCATTCAACGTCGCTGAACACGGAGCGTTAAAATTTAGCCACTTCATCCGTTCAGGATAATTGCATTTAGAGTAAGTTATTATTACCGAGTGTAACTGGATTCCTTTATGTTTTCTCTAAATACTGTACGACGATAAAGAATAAACGAAATGAATACTTTTTCAAGATTGCCGCTCTTTCTGGAACTTTAAAAATGTCTGCGATGATTTCACCAGAAGTGATCGCCAATGGAGTTGTCAGGAACGTTATGGAATTTGAAAATATGGAAACGCATATTTACCCTGTCAAGGCTACTCGTAAAGCCAGTCTTTTTACCATTTACGCCAAAGTATTTCGTGTTATGATATCTGCTCTGATACAGCCTGTACATGACCCCGAGGAGGAGGAATTTAACAAAGAACTTGACGAACTTATTCTTCCGAGTAACGACGAATGGCGGCATCAGGTTTATTATCGGCTTGTTGATCTGCAACGAGAGATAGATGCCGAAGCTAGCGACAGAGAGTAAGATTCATGTAGTATATAAATTAGAAATTAGATCCATGAATAACAACGTGTCATTGATTCAAATTCATTGAGCTGAAGTTAGTCGCCGAACGAATCGAGCGGCAATTTTCTTTTGACCAAAAGAATAATATTCAAAAGTTACGAAACCCTTAAACTATGAGTTTTATAATTGTGTGATACTGACTATGGATAAATTAAAATAATGACCAGTAACGCTTTATACTAGAGAAATTAATCAAATTTTCCAGCAGCGACCAATTGACACATTACACTAATAGCGATGTTCAACTAGTAGGTTATCATATGATGAGGTAAGACATTTGGCAAATTTATTTTTAAAATTATGAACGTTTTAACGTCGCTGTTTATTGGTTCAATATCAATAGCAATAAAACTATTATACATTGTAATCGATAGAGAAATAATTCTATTTCTATATTCATCCTAAGAAGAAACACAGTTCATATGGATTCATAAAATTTGTCAGGAACAGATGTAGATTGTTGTATTGATTTTATTACTGATCTAATAATCCCAGGATGAAAGCAAATTCTGAAAAAGAAGCTAAGGATCCAAAGGAATGGGAATGGGAACCAGGTGGATCATTGTATCCATTAATACCAAAAGGAGGTAGAATTGGAAATTCAGCGTCATCCTTAGCAGCCATTATGGACGTATCCGGTTCAATGACTGAAGCTTGTATAGAACCAGGTTGGCGAGTAGAGGATTTGCTATTAGCTGCAAAAGTCCTGCAGAAGGAGGAGTCACCAATTTATTCGGACGAAGCCGAAATGCGACGTGTATTTGGTCTGGTTTACGATGTTTTGAGATGTAGGTTATAATTGTGCAATCTTCGTTATCCATAACCGTTCCTAACCTTGCTAATTACAAGATCTATTATCTCACACAGATAAAAAGATCCTAAACCACGCACTGGATGATGTAGCTTTCTGGTATTACCATCCGAAATTCAAATCTCGTGAGAGAATTGTTTGGCTGCTTCTGTACGATATGCAGGGACGTAAATTTGCAAGGCGCGGTGACATTGCAGAAGTTGAAGCACGTGAAAAAGCTTTCGAGGCTGCCAACCTTAAGGAGATCGAAGATACCTTGTTGAATGCCAAGATACGACTTGCTGCTAGTGTTTCCAGATTGCGAATAGAAGGATCCGCTTTGACGCTAGGTAAACAAAAAAATTCCCTTAACTTTTTCTATTACTCATACTTTGAATTATTCATCTTAGGAGAGCTTCTTCCGTTACATCTTCGAAACGCTGAGGGTGTCGTTTGGGGCGAAGAGGGTGCTCTCGCTTCCGGTTGGATAAACAGTATGAAGATTTCCAGTAAAAAAGAATTTATTCACGAGATGTCCAAGATAGGACTGCGACTTTGTGTAGACTGTACAACGGCTGATCTAGAGGAAGACAGTTACGCCTTTGATCCACTATGTCCCAAAGTGGTGAATCTTCATGACAAGGCGCGTGAAAAATTGGCTAAATTCGATCTCGTCCGTAATCATTGTTTTATATTTCTGGTAAATTAATTTCCCTTACTTTGTTGCGTTATAAAGACAAAAAGAATGTAGACACTTTATTGATTTTTGCTAGGAAAGATCACTGTGCTTGGGTGCTGCCGCTCTAGCGCAGGCAGTCAGAATAGGAAAGCTTTGTGGTCCAGTTGTGCTAACACATTCCATAGCACCACGTCACGCAGGATACTTGGCAAGTTTATTGGCAGACATCGATGATGCTGGAAGACTCCTGGTTTTTGGCACAGGAGAATTACGCTGTCAGTATGAGTTATATCTTCGAGACATTGGCGTGACTCTTCAACAATGTCGAGTATTTTCGGAAAAGTATGTACAAAATTTTCTTTGATACTTTTCACAAAATCTATTTAGAACTTAGAAGGGATTTTGAGTTTTTAGATACGTCAATCCTCCACCTTGTGCCGAACTGGAAAGAGCTACGATTATTTTAGCGACACCACCCTGCAGCTACACCGGGATAAGGGATGCTGTTGATCTAGCTGTAGCAAGAGGGGGCGATACTACCCTTCTGGAAACATTGACTAATATGGATAACGAATCTAAACAGCCGCAGGTTCTTCTTAGTGAACAATTGTCGACTTTAAAATACGCTTTGACTAGACCGAATGTTCAATTATTGATCTATGAGACGCATAGTATTCTGCCTGCAGAAACGACAGAGGTGGTGGAACAGGTTTTGAATTATGCGAATAAAATGGCAGCGGAAAAGTTTGCTCGTGAATATCGGGTTGGTCCTTTTTTTTTTGTGCAAGCTAAATATTCTGTCTGTTAATATACTTTCTTGGGCCTTTATATTGGTAGGTAAAGAAAAAGGCAGTGAGTAAAGAGGCAGCTGGAAAAATGTCGAAGCCCAGCAAATCTGTAAAACGTAGACAAACTCAGGAACAATCGAAATTGGATGATCGTAAATCAAATTACGAAGACGAGGAGGAACTCTCCATCGTACCATCCGTGGAGATAAAGGAATCTTAATAAATTCGCAATTATCAAATTTATCAATCATTATTTTTATACTAATCTTCTACCTGTTGTGCAGGTCCCTGACAGTGATCTATTTGAGCATGCCGATATTAACGAAATTTGTGGCAACAAGTCCTCAAATCTCGTAGACAAAGGATGTTACCTGGCACTGATAAGACGCAAGGAAATGATGCAATTCAATTCACTCTTTATGATTAAAGTAGCCGAAACAAAAGGTCTCTTTGGGGATCCAAATAAACAGCAACAACCAAAGGAAGAGCCTCTGTCACCTATTCGTCAAGCGTCTCAGACAAGTCGGAAAGATTTCAAACGCGCCAAGGTACGAATTTTCTTTAATTTCTTATCAATGCAAATATTCGTCTACGTATTTCAAAACAGTTTCAAGTCGACCGAATAGCAGCACCCACTCATTCATCCATGGTGCGAGCCGTAAAAGAAAAGCAATTGTGTCCTCGTCACAATCAACGCATAGCTCAGGGCGAGAAGAGAATTAACGCCCAGGTACGTGACGTTAAGCGTCAGGACGCCCGTCGATGGTGGGACGACGTGACTACGTGTTTGCTTGAATCCTCGCGTTCGAATTCCTGCAAATTTCGAGCAACCCGCACAGACCCATGGACACGTAAAATACTGTACTCGCCAGGAGTTCGTAAAATCACGTTCCCTGTGGAAAGCACTACCATTGCATAATGGCATCAAGGCAGTTACATTTAAACGAGTGAATCGTATGCCTCCCACGAACTCTTTATAATGGTAAACTATAAATGAGGTGTCAAGAAACGGAAGTGCAGGGTTCAACAGAAACACTGCAATATTTAACTCGATGAGTGTAGGGTCTACTTTACACAGTGTAAATAGGATGTACATAACTGCACTTAAATTCCACCAAGGATTCAAATAATTGCATAAGTGTCAGACCAGCCAATATGCTACGTGCTTGGTGCATGTTTGTCCCTGGTGAAATGGGACTTTCTTGCGTGCTAGTTAATGGCTCCGGAAATCACGATAATAGGGTAAATTCGTTCCAGCTGCTTCCGTAAGACATAAATTGTCTTTAACCGTCTACAATTCCTTTACCACTTGCCTGGGCTTCCTTACGTGGCTACAAGTTGTGAACTAATTCTCCACGTCAAGGGAATTCATGTTATCTTGAAATTTACAGGGGAAGTTTAGGGTGTTGTGAAGATGTATAAAATACTCGAAGAATTCTAATGTATTTTCTTTATTTTTATTTTTAACCAATAAAGAGGCTCGATTTTTGTCTCAATTCACTTATGTCCATATATCCATGCAATTTGTAGGCCGATAATTCTGAGGTAGATCTTAGCCCGCCATCTTTGTCAGCCCAGCAGCTCTTCAAAGATTCCTTTAAATTGTTGTCGGGGATCAGTCAAGACTTACAGGATGTTCCAGTGGGTCGTGGGGGTCGATTAAAGTCACAGCAGGCACAGGAAGAGAATATTCGTCGTTTGAGCACACCGACGCATTCCAGTATGAACAAAATGGTGAATCGTAAGGCGAGTAATGCAGAGAATTTTTTCGGTAGAAATATATCAAATTCACTAAATTCTGATTATATGTCACACTGTTCGTTTCGAATTTGTTATAAGAATTTTCCAAGAGCTTATAGAAGTCTTTGTCATTTTTTATGGTATCCCGAACGTGTGTGATTCCCTTTTCAAAATCCTATGAAACAATTGTGTAAGTACTTTGATATTTATTAGACACTTTTTTTTTCATTAACTTAAAAAAAATGTATTACCATTTTCTTTGTATAATTTTTTAAGATGTACCAAAAAAGGATGTTGGTTCTAATATTATTTAATTTCGTTAGCAATTATTGGCTGTGCACTGACTAGAATACCGAGATGCATTTTTCAAGGGTTGACATAAAGGACTCAACTTTTCAGACTGCATTGAAATTGAAGGAAAATGTCAGTGGGTTTTATGATGAGAAGCAGGACAGATCAATACAACCTTTA
The DNA here is from genome assembly GCF_000341935.2 of Cephus cinctus. NCBI lineage: Eukaryota > Metazoa > Arthropoda > Insecta > Hymenoptera > Cephidae > Cephus > Cephus cinctus. The sequence continues at coordinate 57,203 of NW_014333893.1, read as the reverse complement.
TTGCCTAAAAGCATTCAAAACGCGACCGTTCAGAAAAGGTAAGTTTTATGTAGTCGTATAAAATAATTTATGAACGTCTTCTACCTGATGAATAATATAAATATTGTCATGCAAATAGAAAATTGTATCACGGAATCGCGTAGCCTAATTATAAATCAATGTATTGATATAAAACTCGATAAGTGTTATTAAAATTTTTAGAATGACGTCATCTGAGAAGACTGTTGATACAAATTCGAAAAATGAATCCAGCTACGATAAAAAAATAAAAAATAGTGAAGAAAAATTATTCACAAGTAGTGTAACAAGTGTTATAAGCAAATCGTCGATTATTCGTGCTACTCAAAGTATGGCTGTTGATAATATTCTCCATGAATTTGGAAAAGAGAATCTCTTGGAACTTCCATATTCTCATGTGGGAACAAGAAAGATATCGCGATTGCATCATCCAGGTGGACCGACAAGATTCAGCCGTATGTTATTGGGAAAAAGGTTAGAAAATGTTGCTGAGAAAGTCGAAGGATTTTTGTAACCGATTAACATAATTTGATCTTTTTAAAAAATATATTTTATTCAAAAAGTATACTCGAATAAAGCAGTGACAATTCTGTTTACGGTAAAGCCAAGAAGCAGAAAAAGAATATTCGGTAATGAGAACAGTCTTGTATATATATAATGTAAAAGTGCCTTTAACGTGGAAACGCACCAAACGACAAAGCGTGCAATACGAAAAATACATTTTTGTAAACGAATTATCATTAACAATACGGGTTTGACAATAGATAAGACAATCCAAACAATTAATAAATATATAGAAAATACAATATGAACTATAAATCTTATACTAGAATATACAGGTACTAAAAGAATCTTTATAGGAACGTAGATAGCTATTAAAACAGATCCAAAAAAATTTTTAATAGAAAACACTACTTTGTGCCAATAAATCCGTAAGGAGTGTCTGCTCCAAAATGTCTGTAAGTATAAAATAATTTTTTTAACCAAAGACCACACTGTTCTTACACAAGATAACGATCCAAAGATTGCACCGACGGACCCAAAGGACGTCCAAACATGAATTACGTAATTACGTGTAATATAAAAAGATGTGACAATTACGTAAGGAACTTGACTTACCCCGTAATGTAAAAATTTAAAAAAATGTATTATACCACTGTAAATGTTCCACGCGCAAGATTGTAATTTTTTGAAAACTTTGCACGAGCATGATGGTAGCTCCGCGTAGGAACGAATTAAGTGTGAAAAAATAAAAAGAAAAAGAACGATAAGACCAAAAAGAAGATCTCTTCTTGCCATATTATAATTTTCGTTAGATCTTCCGTTATTATTGTTATTATACCGTTGCGAAGGTAATTCCAAATATTTCCATAATTCGAGACGATCAAAATCCTTGGCCTTACAGCACAAATCAGGATCTGTTAGACTCTTCAAAATTCGATCGCTCTGGGCTTCTGTCGTATTACGTTTTAATTCGTCAGCCAATGCAAGAATTATACCATCTTTGGTACGGCATTTGTTATGCAACAGTTTTACAGTCTCTATAAGACCACTGGTTGTCTTTTTCAAAGGTGGTCGAAGGCTTGTACATGGACAAACGTTATCTTCTGTATAATTATTACTACTGCAGCCACAGTCTTTTAATAAATTTTTTAAAGTTTCATTGTGATTTTTTAAATTTTCTAGACCTTCAAGTAATTTTTCTTGTTTCACCTTAATTAATTAATTTTTTTTATATATAAGAATAGACATTTTTATCTGTTTCTTCCTTTACCTTTTGACGTCCTGGTGTTACGTTTATTGGTGCAGGAACTTCTGAATCGCTAGATGTAATTTTTTGCATTGCTTTCAATAAATCCTTTGTAGCATTCACAGTAGATCGACAGATCGAGCATTTCGATATGTTGTTAATAGTATCGTAATTACAATCGGGATCACTGCATGGAAGTTGAATATTCTGTGGTGCATTGCTGCACATCGCACAGTTTTCTTCCTTTTTCATCATTTCGATTCCTAAATATATACAAATTTTATTCTGTTAAGATAACTTGAAAAAATAAAGCTACTATTCATATTTTAGAATAAGGTAGTTGGTCCAGTCGTCGATATGGTAGTAATAGACACCCAATATTAAAGTCATATTTTCGTCTCTCTTGTATACATTGTAAATCCGTAAGGGTGTCCGCGACTGGCAGAATGTTGAAGACTAGTCGAATAACGCCAGTTACACTTTGAGGGGACTTGTATACGTTTCGTTTCACAAGAAGAAGATCCTCTTCAATGTGAAACTGATGTCACGATCCGACTATATAGCCCAACACCTTAATATACTAATTTAATTAACGATTATTTTATATATACAATTTACCTCTAGGATCTGTTTCGCATTGACATATTTCACACTTTTTATTACACGGCTGATCTGCATTACAGAGACAACAGTCCTTATTCCTATTTTGATTATCACTTCGAATAGCATTTTCCACGGTAGACGGTATCGTCGTGGTAGTTATTGTCGTTTGATCAGATTCGGAATCTTCACAGCTATTGTAATATTTAATAAGATAAATGTATGAGTATTTCATTATTCAACAAATCATACTCGCAAGATCCTCCTAACGTATTTTCACAACATCCACATTCGCATTCAGATTCGGATGATGTCTCGTAACAACCGCAGCGACATCTGTCGGCAGGAAGTGACACTTTTTCCTCCTTTAACGGAGCAAGTTTGTCTCCGTATTCTTCCGATTCCTCGTCACCCCCTCCTATCAAATCTCGTTCCCATTCCGAACAGCTGCATATTATGCAACTGTTGCACTGAAAATTTAATCACGTTTATTATTTTATTTTTTAATTTGCAATACGGTGTAAGCTCTGTCGTAGCCAGGACTTTGGATTTAAATGAGTGAAATTTCACGGACAACGACAGATGTATTCAATGGAATAGCGCTATATCCCCACTGCTCCCAGTCCGCGTGTATCAACGGGCAACGAGAGAAGCTGCAACGACAGAGTTTGCATTATATGAAATAATAAAATACTTTGACGGGTTCTCCGCAAGGACATGCACTGGACGAATTATTAGAGGCCTTGATTCCGCCGGATTCAATTGGAGAATCTACCTGTGATATTCAGAATATGAAATTACCAAAAAATAAATTGAATTGATAATGTAAGTAGACATTTTAAAAAAGTGAAACTAATCTACTATGACTACCTCTGTATCCTGCTTCGTTACTTTTAATTTCTTTGACAGGACTGCTGCCTCTTGGGTCAATTCCGCACGATTCTTCTGAAGACTCTTAAGATTGAGACACAATTTTCTACCGTAAGCTTCCAGCTGTGATATCTTTTCCTTCACGTCGCAAGATCTCTTACAGCAGTCATTTGGATCCTTACCAATCTTTTCAAAGTCTTTACCACTATCTAATGTTTGCTCAAAACTCTTATTTGCGTCCCACAGAGCTTTCATGTATCCTTCTTCTTTAAACTCCATCTCGAAAATTTGCTTTCTCAGTGTCTTTTCTTTTTTCGCTAATGTCTGCAGGACGCATTGTCCTTCCTCATTGTCGGTCATACAATTTTCCTTAGTGGACACTTTTTGCTTGTTGTCTTTTGCATTTAAAAAAGTGATTGTTTTATCATTCTATAATTATTACTATACTATACAAATATTATTTACAATACCGGAATCGTTTTCCGGGAGCATCGATTCCAATTGATTTAATCTCTCTCGAAGACAAGTTGCGTGACATTCCAATTCGGCAATTCGACGCTCTCCTCGATTTACGTACATACCACCACCACCGAAGCAACCAATTAATTCTTGTCCTTTCACACCCATTTTTCTTGCACGTTTCTCTTTCTTTGATTAAGAAAAAAACGATCCTTGTGAAAGCAAATTATAAAATTTTTATAGACAAATTAATTACCGAATTTAAAGTAAATTGTTACATTCGTTCTGCACGATGAATTTTATGTCAAAAATTTTGTCAACATTTTCGCTAATGGTATCCTACCTAAAATTCTTAAACATGAACATAGATACGATTCTCTTAATAGGTGTGAACATAGTACAAATTAGTGCCTAGCTTTGTTTTATAAAAAATGAAAAATTTTTTATAACATGCATAACTCACAATACTATTTACTTTCAAGTTCGCATCCATTGTCACAATGCAGGTCTCACGCTTAGAAAGAGGTTCATTAAAAATGTTCATAAAATGGAAATTAAGTTCAATGCTTTAATTACGCTAAATGATTAGAAAGAACAATGAACATTAATTTCATGAATTAATGGACCATAGACTACTCATGTAATTGTATGGTGTACTTGCTAATTATCTATACTTTGAACTCTGCGGTATCCGCAATTACTGTTTTGCTGTTTATTCAAATTTCACTCTGGGCGTACAGTCACTCACAATTATATTTAATTATTCAAGATGCGTTAGGTAACTAAACTCCTTGATCTTCACGTAGTGTTTTTTATATACTTGCACAAGATCCGCAAATTTACATGAAATATTTTTGATTTACTCACGTTTCTATATGGCGTGATATATTTATCATAAATGTATATCTACTTTTTTAGAATATTTTTTGGAATCTAATCAACTCACATATTTTACATTAAAATTTTCTCAATACTGATAAATATGCACCAGTCGTTTTTAGTACCTGAAGAAAATATTTTTTTATGTACCAAAATATTTCTGCTTTAAAATTAACGACCAAATAGTCTCTTACGTCTGTGAAATTTTCAAGTGACAATACGATGAATTTCCCTGCTGACAATTTTAACGATCTCGATGAACGAATCATTAAAATAAGTAAAGGTTTCGATTGTTTACATTCATGCTGATACCAGTTGCAACAGTAAGCCGAGTAACCAACTTGCAGACTCTGAAAAATTGTACAAAGAAATAAAAGTCAATATTGAGAAATAACTTGATTGGCACGTACATAAGTTGTGTATACATTTAACAAGTTGTTTTTACCTTTTCCGTTAATTTATCGCTGACGTAACAATAAAGAAAGAGATGAAAAGCAATTGATCCAATAAAGAACATAGAAATAACAGATTCAAGGCTCTCGTTTCTTTCCACGCTCTATATTATAAGTAATTAATAAATAATTATTAGCTTTGTACAAATTCCCAGTTATTATCACTTTCTAACCTTCATCAATGAATATCCTGCCAAACACATCACAATGGCTGATACCATGAAATGGCATAAAAAAACCAAATTAAATGAATTCTCCAACGTCTCTGCCATCCTATAAATAAAATATTTCTAATAAAAGGTAATATATATGGTCGGGTCACGGCATCAGTTTCACTTTGAAGGGACTTGTTTGCGTTTAATTTCGTAAGAAGATGGCCCCTCAAAGTGAAATTGATGTCACTGCCCAACAATAGGCTCCACAAACACTCGACTTACCATATAACAACTCTATGTCGCTGTACACAAGTTTCTATCGTTGATTTCATAACCTCCATGTTTCTTATATGCTCACTAACGAGCTCCAATTGTCCAATGACATGCATAATTAGAATAATAATAAATCCATCAACAGTAACGTTACATGCGGCAAGAATGGTACTTGAAAATATTTTTAAAGTATAAACAATTTCGTAATATGGGCTGCTTTGGTAATCGAACCAATAGTGCGATGGATAAGGAAAGGCGCGAGATTCCGATAAAGGAGTCAATGGGACTATTAATTGTAACGTGACGGTTGTGAAAGACAAGATGAAACAGATTAGAGCGTAATATCTGCCTTTGGTGGCATAAATTCGCATGATCTCTATTTCATACGTCAATTTGACATTATGCCAATCTCTTTCCAGGGCGGATAAACATTCTCCAAACTGACTTCCAGCAATAATGGCCAATAGATATTTCCCAATGAACATATGGGCTGGAACAATAAATAAAAATAAAACAAAACATATATAAGAATCTGTATACATAATATACCTTACCTACTACTGTATGTTTTATTTTTACAATAAAAGGCATCCAATCAAGTTTTTTAGTGATGTAATATGCATACTGCCCAGCAAACCATTCGGTTAATGCAAGCAAATAAATTGCAATGATCGTCAAACGAAGCTTGTTGGATGTTCGTGGCCAAAGTCCTAATGCTTGCATGCAAATGCGAGTCTGTCAAATTTAAAGAAGTTTTAAAAAATACTAATTTTTTCAAATCGAAATATGCACGTACTATACCCAAAGCGTAATTTATTTCCGTTGTTGGGTCCATCGTTACTTGCATGGTGCTCACTGTTGCTGATACATTTTAACGGTTCCGTTAAGTACATTTTCTTATTGTCTTGAATAATTATAAAGGAGAAACTTGAACGCTAAATTATGGGTACCGCCCATATAATTAGTTGTCGTACGGGAATTATTGATACTTGAAATAATTCAATAAATTTCCAATTTTTATTTCGTCATGTCTAATCTACTACTTAATAACATACACACCAACTGCCTGGATCCATTGTAGCTACATTGTATAAAAATAATATGAGTGGATTGATTCGATTGTACGTCGTTTCGTGAAGACGTCTATTTCCAATTGACGGTAAAGATAAATAAAGACGTGTTATAGAATTAAAAAAAAATAAAGTTTCTATATATTGTGGTATTCTAATTTTTGATTTACAAAAAGTTACGGTATCGATATTATTTTTTATCGCTAATCTTTGTCTTTGATCTTTCCAAAGGAGGTGGTCGGGGCATCCGGGTGAAAACCTTAAATGCGTCGTACAGGAACCATTGCAAGCCGGTAAGTGTACCAATCATAACAATACGTGGTCCCAATCCCATCCACATACCGGCCCAACCAATTTTCTTAGCTATTTGTATCGCAGTGGATCCCTTCTCTTGATTAAGTTTACTAACAACCGAATCTGCCGGATGACTGACTACGGCACAAAATACACCAGCGATATAACCAGCTGCAAAAGTGACAACCAATTGTTCAGCCTTTGTGCAATCGGCGCGTGGCTTTGGGACGACAAGTTTATAAAGAAGTTCAAGCGTCCTTTCGAAACAGGTAAACTTCATCATCGTATAAGGAATCTGTCTTAACCAAAGTGGGACTAGACCCTTGTAGAAGACTCCTGGACCACCCTCCTGCATCATGATCTTCATGGCGGTCGTGAGAGAGCTGGTAAAGCCGGTTGACGTTTGAATCCTAACCTATTTATTGTGACCATAGGTGAGTGGACTGGCTGGGTAAAAAAGGGTTGATTGAATATATTTAACAGGATCGTTACCTTGCATGCTTCGAATGGAGCCAAACCGATATCAGCGAAAAATTCAGCAGAAGCTGAACTCATTAGAAATATCCATGTGCGATAATCGTATGCGATTTCTTCGCCGACAAGTTTGGCATAGTAAACTTTAAACCATTCGTAAAGACCAAATTTTAAGAAACCTTGGATCGAGTAACCGTAAAGGGTCGGTAACCAACCCTTTGTCAAACCCAGGATCCCTTCCTCAGCTACGGTTATTTTGAATCCATGGGCTAGATTTTTATATTTGGCGGAATCGACCTGTGATCACGGTATATATTAAATATTTATAAATTAATAAATTATTCTTTGCACTAACCTGCAAACGACATTTTATCAAATCCAAAGGTGTTATTAATGTATGTGTAATGCCACAAGAAACAATTCCACCGACACCACATAGTAAAAAATATTTCCTCGAACCAAATTCACAACAATATTGTCCCGCTGGTGCACCGGCAGCTGAATCAGCTCTGACAATTAATTTTTCCTTTATAAAATCTTTTATCGACCACATTATTTTGATCACACATCTGACAAACATCCGTAGCTTTACCGTTTTGTTTTGTCTACCCAACTTCTCCGTAGTTCATGTCACAGGCCCTCAAAGTTGACGGGTAGACTTTTCGATTTTAATCCCTCCACTGGTGTCGTCTTTCTTCTTGCCATTAAGAATATATACTTACGGGGTGGGTCTGTCAGACGCCTCCACTGCAAGGTCAAGTACGAAGATAGGACACATACTTAATCCTCATGGAGTCTTATAGAGAACTCTCCCTTTCCTCCAGTTGATTCAAGTTTCATTTTTTCCTTTCTATCTCAGAAGCGTTTTCATGAATTTCCTCGTTGGCGTCTGAGATAAATTCACAAAATGTGGTATACGAGACATGAGAAATTCTCAACAGGAAAATCTCATCACTTGTCATTGCTTTGGAAAGTCACAAAAGCATATCATAACCCCGAACCTGCTGCACAGAAGCTACAAACTGTCTCAATTGAATTAAATGATTGAAGACGTGTTGGAAGTTAAAAACAGAAAAGGAGTCACAGCCATAGACGCGACTATGACTCAGAGAGACTCTCAGTGGCGACGAAGCTGTCGTTCACGACAGCTACACAACAACGGCAAGAGCTCTGCGGGAGTCGCCTTCTGTCTCGCGCACGTGCTACGTCGTACACTGAATTCTAACGAGCAGATCGTAGTTCGGCAGTTCACGTATACAACGAACGAAGCAGCGAGACAATCGGTATTGTCTTCTCCGGAGCACACAAATACTCTTCTTCAGTTTCGTCTTTAAGTTACAAAAGAAAATTCAGAGTGTTCAGTGCAAATGTGCAATCTTGTGTAAAAAAGGCAAACACTGCCGCTGTGGTAATTCTTTCGTGAGAATGAGTATTAGATGGATCCCCAAATTTGATATACGGTGAAAATAAGCGGCATGTGTACGAAAAAGCAGGTGAGCTTACCGGTATTTTCACGAGAAATAAGTAATGTCAAGTGTCGAGTTATAACGTAGTCTTTTACGGAAAAATGGCCATGGCTGGTTTTTCAAGGAATTTGTGCTTAGCGATTAGATGTATACAAAGCAATATCCTAAAATATTTTCAGGATTTTTCAAATTCCTAAAAGAAGTGATTACTGAATATTTTGCTCGGATATATGAAATTGAATAAGGAGTGGATCCAATCACGAATGGCGACTTCGTCAAAATGGCCACTTGGACGGGTCCTTATAGTTTTCTCATACGATTATTTTCCCAAGTCGTCGTTTTCTTGAAAAATTAGCTTACCGAACGTGTATGACGTTAATTACAGGAATATAATCTTTTTGGAAAATGATAAAGACTTGATGAGGACAAAAAATCAAGTCAGACCGTACAATCGTCGAGATATTTTTGAAATTAGTGTATAATTGAATATGACTGATGGACGCATATAAATTTATATTTTATATGGTTACTATTATTTGGACGTTACAAAATCGTTATTTTCTAACCTAATATGACATTGTTGTATGATTCATAGCTTCTGTCCATAATTCGACATCGCAGTGTAGATAATAAGACTAATTATACTGGAGTAATAGAATTCAATGTGTGGGATAAGGGGTCAGGCATCCACGCCTGTCTTAACTACTCAAGTACCACACTGAGCCCGTTTATTAAAGTTTATACAAAGAGACGATGTCTCGTAGCCCTTCCAGCTAGCGTAGTTCTACAATAGACAGGAAAAATGCTAATTAAAAAAAATTCAGAAATCGAATTAGGTAGTGTCGCATCATAATAATATTCCTATTTTAGGGAATACCCGGTATCGTTCGTTAGACACATATTTTTACGCAAGGTCTTATCTTCGAGGCAAGCGGAAGGACGAAAAGGATCCATAATATTTTTAAGGACGTCCTTATAAGTTTTTTCAATTTGAGAGTAACATTTAAACGTAAATGATTTGTAGAAGGAAGTACGTTGCATCGATTACCTTTCTTGAAGAAATAAATGTATTGTATTATATATACGTCTAATTGTAATTCAAAGTTTAAAAAATTGACATTGGTATATCTGTATATTTCATATTACGGATATCAAATTGATTAACTTTAGAAATCTACAATTAAAACGTAAGCAGGAGCTTTTTCCATATGCCACTGTATTAATATTACAAATTTTTAACTGATAATCATCAAAAGGTCCGTAATCCAACTTGAGATTTTTTTGACACGATGCTACATAGTGAGATTCTAGGGGAAAATGTTAATATTGAAAATTATCGTCTTGTATTCGTAATACTTAAAATCTTTGACAATACTATTTTATAGGTTAGAATGAGCAGAGTCCAATTCACATGTGTAATGATTGACAAAAACATTCAGGTTTTCATTTTCCAGTGACCGCGCGTAATCCGACAGACGCGATAGGTGTAAGTTTTTAATGACAAGAAAAAAGATACCACAACTGGAAGATTAATAATAAAAAATATTGTTTCTACCAATCTTAATAATTGTTTATAATACAACCGTAATATTTTACATATTCGTTGTTCATTTTTTGGCCAGCTAATGTGCAACATCTTGCCTGCTGTCAGTACTGATAACGTATTATCTGTCATTATACATCCTGTCAAGTCTCATTAAGTTATATTTGAACAGATTTGAAATATCAATGATTACGAATGTTACTAATGATACATTTATTAAAAATCTTTATGTTTTAGGTAACTAGTAACATTGTTGCGGCTTCACTGATAGATAATCGAATGATTCTCTAGCTGCAAAGTATCGATATCTGATCGTTATCGAAAATCGAAGTCCAATGGCTGTATACGAATATCGATGCAGTGCCATAGATAAACATTGATTATGACAGATAATAAACTATCCAAAAGAAACTTAGTGACGCATTGCGATCCGATAAGATAGAACGAAAAACATACGCAAGACTAAAGATGGTTCTTGAAGAGAACATTGTCAGCATTATACGAGGTAAGCAGAATCTTCGATCATCAAAACAATAACGTGAACAATGATTGTGAATGGTTCATTACGATATTCTATGTAATAATGATGTTCGTAAAAACGTTTTTTCAATTGTTAATTAATTCCTTTTATTCGTTTTAGAGCTCGTGCATTTTCTTGAATCTCTTGATAATGTTGAGTTACCGACCGCGATCAGTACCAGGCGAGAAAATCTTCTGTCGCGCTCGAAAATTGCTATTTATGCACTTTCGCTACAGGGATCTTTACCGACAGAGCAGTATCTGTCTATGAGTGTTGGGAAAGAGTTGTCATTTTTGGATAAGACTGGTGAGATAGAAGAATATGTGGATGCTGACAAACCTCAATCTGAAGTATCGAAAGATTATTATGAGAGTTTTGCGGAAGTACAGGAGGAACCGAAAACGCCAATTAAAAAGAATACGAGTAAAAATGCAGTAATAGATAATGTATTAAGTATATATAAGAACTTCTCGGCAGAACAGACCAAAGATGCAAGTTACAAGTGTGGACCGCTTGAAATTAGGGGGGGAAAAAAGTTTTTCTTTATTGAACAATACCGAAAATGTTGGGTCGGTATGTAAATTTATTTTAACGGTAATGTGACCGATACTTTTTTTTTATTAATATATATTTGCACTCTTTTGTTTTATCTATTAGGTCTGGTAGGAACGCATCTTATTATGTACAAAGATGTAAAGGATAGTCGTCCTTACGACGTTTTGTCTATTCGCGATTACAAATGTCGTCCAGCACACGAAACAATAACTAATGATCCGCGAAAAAGTGATAGAGCCTTCGAGATCTTTAATCCCGGTAACACGACGATGCTGGTATGATTATAAGACGTACTTTCTTTAAATTATTTATGTTAATTAATTATATATTTTATTGAGATTATGTTGTTTTTAGTTTATAGCGCGTTCGCCGAAAGATATGGAACAGTGGGTGGCTGCGATATGTAAATTTGGAAGTAACGAGAGTGATATGAAATTGCAAAATATCACAAACCACGTGTTCACGGTAAGAACGGCAAAGTCGGATGTTGCGGTGAATGAGTTTATACCAACAGAAAATTATCAAGATGTTGACATCCGGGAATCCACTACCGGGGTTAGTCTGAATCGTTCTGTAATGATAGAAAAGAATACGGATACAAAAAAAGAAAATGACAGACTTGATTCTACGACTAAGGATACAGTTCAAAATGATGAAACTCCGCCACCTTTACCTACACGATTACCATGTTTAATGTCCAAACCAAAAAAGTTCTCAACGTGTTCTTACGATCCTGTGGATGATATGGACGACGATATTTATCAGAAGATACAAGAAATCCCATATGAAAATATTAGAAATTCAAAGAGAAAGAATTCAGATACAGAAAAGGATGATCAGGAACTGTACGATGACGTACTGACTGTGATTGAAAAAGATAGGGCAATTACGAAGCTTGAAGTTGAAAAGCAAAAAAGTTCGGTGCAGAATGCTGTGAAAGATCTAGAACAACAAGATATGTATGACGACGCAGTTTTTGTTCGTTTAGAATCTAATGATCAAAACAAAAATTCACAAGAGCAAGTTCTTACAAAATTGTCAAGTGATGCATTTCAAAAGAAATCACCTAATCTTTCTAATCAGAGAGAGTCTTTGTGCTATGACGACGTTCATGAAGTGATACCACAAGAAAAGCGGAAAAAACAAAAGCAAAAGGCAAAGGAGGAATTACAGAGTACGCCACAGGGATCGTTGCAGAAAAGATCAATTCTTAGTAGAGTGATGAGAAGAGACTCACCGACAAAGGAAGGGAAAAAAAGTAAACCCAATTCATCACAAACACCAATCAATGTTGAGGAATTACCAATCTACGACGACAGTTCTAGTTTAGTGGCGGGTATTATTCCTTATAATACTGAAATGCAAAAATATACTCCGACTCAAGTGGAGGAAACTTCCGAATATAATTTACCACCTCCACCTAAACCTATCTATAATTCGCCAGCTGTTGCAAACCAGCAATCGGCACCAATTGAAGAGTATTATTCGGACATCGCTAACTTGCAAACAAATGGAATGGACCAGAATAATGCTCCGATACCGATTATTGATAAAGAAGAACTAATGGATTCAGAACATTATCAAACACCCAAAAATGACCCTGTTATACTTCCTATTCAAAATGAAAATGTAGAAGAGGATTTGTACGACGACGTCGTGATCGTAGCTGCAAAGGCAAGATTGAGGGGATTGGCTATGAAAGAAGAAAAAGAAGCAGATGATAATAAGTTTATCAGTTTGCCTAGTCCAGAAAAAAATTTATGGAATTCGCTCAAAGCTGGTTGGAAAAATAAAATGACTGAAGATTCTAGTTTAGGAAGAAAATAAATAAATAAAACCACTCCTGAGGAATTGTACGATGATTGTCCGTTTTTAATTAACAACATTCATGGCGTTCGCAAAAAAATTTAAATATGCAATAAATTTATCTGATAATTTACATATAATAATATAAAAGAGATGTTATACAGTTGATTTTACTCATAGTTAAGCCATAACTTTTTATACGTACAAATGAAATGTGAATATCTGTGAAATGTATACATATATGCTCGCACAATTATTATAATACTGTTTTCCTAAATAATGACCAATTTTATACCTTAATTACCATAATTTTTGTAATTATGCCCTGTGAGCTCCAATATATTTAATCGACCTCAAAAAGAATAATTATTGTGTCGATAAGTTAGGTAACTTACGCCTAGCTAGTTGTGTGACACATAGATGGAGCTAAGGTCAATACTTTTCTACCCTTGTTTCTGCTTCACTTTTAGCCCTTACAAACATTATTTTATTTCTACCTTCTGTTATTACTTACCTCGGAATTATATAGGGGTATTAGCAATCTCTACATTTTTACATTATTCATCCTAGCTTGAAAACATGTATAGTACGCATAGATTATATGCTACGAGAGTCAATAAAACGAGTCTACCACTATAAAGCTTTCGGCACAATCTAGCCTTAAAGGGGGAAGCTTTCCTGGAATCCGATAACGATCGGCACGAAATTCGCATCCAAGTGTGCGTTCAAGGTCCTGGAAATGGGATCCCAGTTTGGCCGGTCGCCAGTTACGTAAGACATAAGAGACGATGCTTCATTCTTGCGAAATACATTTTTCATTTCACCTAGGATCTCCATAGATATATGTATGCCCACAATAACGTGCGATACAACATAAGCACAAGGAAATTAAGAAAGAATAAATACGGGTATACGAATGAAAGGTATGCTTGTCATAATGCAAAATTTTATGCTATAATAATATATTAAGTTAAATATTTATTCAACGCTATTAACTATATCATCCATTTAGGTCGAAGTAATTGGAGGTATATCTGTTACGACAAAATAAAAATGGTAAATAGGAATTTTTTTTTTAAACGCTAGAAAATGTATAAGTTGTTTTCATCATCGGGTATTGCGTCATTGTTGACTCAACACTGGAGGCTTTTTTGAATGTCCCATCTACGTCCATCCTAATGGTAAGACTCTAGGGTGGTCATGACGTCAAGAGAGAATCGACCGAGTGCGCAGCGCAGTTTAGTACGTGAAAGGATGAAAAGATTGAAGGAGGACGGACAAATTTTACTGGGAAGAGACGAACCGATGGTAATGGAGCGAAGGTGGTTTGTAGTTTGAGGAAGAAGAAAAGAGAATAAGAATAAAATCAAATGGGATGGTTGGCGTCCGTCCCTTTAACGTGCCAGACCAGGTATACAGTGCGCCTGTGCAAAAGAGGACCACTAAAAAGCCAGGGACTAAAACCAAGACAATCCCGGACCCTCTTCTCGGAAGCGACAAACACTTCTTGGAACTGGTGTATCTCCTCCCGGCAGAGACCTATATATCCTTCAATTTCAGAACAAACAACTATCTCAGAACCTTGAGAATGGACAATACTCTCACGAAATTACATAAATTGCTTGAATCCTGCATTCTAATAGGTCTGCGTCAAGAACTTATAATCACGAAGCATTTATATCATTTTGCAGAAAAAGAAGGATAAGTAAAACATTTAAAAATGCTGAATATTATTTCAATATTAATATTCCCGTACCATTCTACATCTGCAGTGTTGATCACAGTGGGATAGCGTAGAGGGAACTCTGTCTACAAAAGCAGTATATAGGTAGAGCATATAATATAGATATACAGAGTAGCGCCGGGGAGGTGGTCAGGAGAGAAAGAGTGAGAGAAAGGTAGGGATGGGAGTGGAGGTAAAGAAGGAGGATAGTATAGAGTCTATGCTATAGTATACATAATGTATAGTGGAGGCAGAGAGTCGTACCCCCGCTAGGCATCCTGGCAGTCACTAACACCAGCAGTAGCGCCGTGGCGTTGGCGATGGCGATGCCGTGACGCGCGCCATTTTGTATTAGTGTGTACGGGGGACGCTTACGTCGGGGATGTTTTCGTGAGTGCCAATGAATGGGCCGGGCCCCGTACTGTTCTGATATCTCAAACCGTGCGAGGACTCGTCAAGGTGCGCCGGGTGCACGTAGAACTTTGTACGGTGGTGCCGAAAGAGATAAGTGCGACGGAGGTTGTGGAGTTACGACGGATGTATGGCAGCGTTCGGGGCAGCAGCAGCAGCAGCGTCGCGGATTCGTAAGAAAAGCGAGCGCCGCCAGCAGGAGAGCCGTACATATCGTCCAGGTAGGAGAAAGAAAAACTGGCTGAGTACCTGTCTTTCCTATGGATCGATAGTGCTCGCGTGACGCGTACCTACCACCTGGGCTCCCTGCCAATCCGGCGTGCAATAACGCTTTTCCGTCATTTCGCGACTCTACGCTCCGATGACTTTTTTGTATCGATGCTCGAGCGCCGTTTTCGTTGTGCAAGGCAAACGGAAAGTGAAAGCCTGCTCGAGCGAGCCTCGTGTGTGTATATTACGAGCAGCTACGACTTATAGTGGAGCATTGGAGTCGTCGGAAATATTGATAACCTCAAATACGCGAAAGATATGATTTCTGTTTATCTAGACCTATTCATTCCAACCGCAACGCGATTTAATGATGGACGCTGCGCGTAAGACTTACTGACAGCTTCTTCTTCTTTTTCCTCTTATTTCCTTGTTACACGCGACTTTTCAAGTAAACGCGGTACCGTTGTTTTCTGGACGCTGACACGGATCAGCCGGTTTATTCTGAGCACGATGGCCACAGGAACTTTTGGAGAAAGTCGTCGCGCTGTTTTCTTACCAATGGTGGACACCGTTGATCTCCGATGCTTTTTACTAAATTCGATCGCCAGTTTTAGGGATGTTTTTTTTTAAATTAATTATTGTGTGTTGTACTTGCACGTGGACATTATGATATTATTTACTTGGGTCAACGCACGGCAAGTAATTTGACGCGAATTAATAAGTGCAACTCCCTTGGTATAGCTACTCGTCTCTTTATTTCCGGGCAACGACTCGCACGGCTATGTTTATCTTTGCAGCTCCGAAAATATGTGCAGTTTAAAGGGACGCCATCTCTTTTATTGCTTCTTTCTGTCTCGCACGGAATTTGCCTTTCGCGACGAGTTCATTTTAAGTCTCGAAATTCGTTAGTACACTCTCGACTTTGTAAATTACCAGAAATGGTATCCGAATGTCAAGTTATCGGGTATCTTAGAGATTTCATATGTTTGATATGAGTTCAAAATTTTGCTCTAGTTATATTCTAATCTTATATTCTCGTAGTATCTCGAGATATTGCATACGATGTAATTTTAATAAGTAAGAAAATGTATTGCGTATACTGATAATGCAACTGAAAAAACCAGTAGAAAATTTTGAATTCCAATTCGAATCTAGTGGAATCTTTCAGGTTGAAAGGAACAAATCCTATGGAAAACTTCCGCATGAAAACATTCAGGTACAAAAACCTTGCGGCACAGACTTTAAGGGTTCTCTCCGCTTAGTGTCGTAAATCACTATGTATAAGTACAATGGCGTAAGGATACGATTTTAGTCGAGCCTAAGATAACAGAGATAATGAAAGGCAAATAAAACCTCCGCTTTCAGACGTAAAACGTGAATTTATTTTAAGTCTGACAAACATAAGACGTTACAGCCTGCTTCAAATCACTTTAACGTATAGTATAGTATTTCCAAAAAATGTATCAGAGAAAAATCCAAGTTAGTAAATAAAGTATTAAAAACTTACAAAATGGTTAATGATAACTAATACTATATATACTATATATACTAAACCATATTTTAATATCAAAGCATTTTTCCTAGTATCATTCCGTGTCGTTACCCAATCGTTTCCCGTCGAAAAAAAAACGACCAAAATCCATAAAATATCAGGTAACATATACATATATAGTATATTACAAATGATTGCAAGCAATAATAATTTCACCAGTAAGTACCAATACAAAAAAAGAAAAGAAAAAAAAAGTTCTACAATAACTCCCTTATTCCCATATAGACATGTGATCCATTTCATATTCACATATGACCGGTCCTCAAATTAGTAAAAAATTAAAATTCTCCCCACAAACTATTACAAATGTTGCACGTGCTGTAATTCATTTGTGTCTACCTAGCACAGCTGTCATTCGCAATATTTTCCAGTAACAGCGAAGCCTTGGAGGAAACGGAATATATTAAAGCCGTACGGTGTTCAGCCGATCCATTGAGTGACATCAACGCCCGGTCGAGTAGTGCTAACAATAAGTATACGGCATTCCAACCTAACCTCAAAAATCCGACCAAAACAAACCTTAATTCAACATACGTAAATCATTGTTCGTAATATGCAACACGTCATACACGTAGAGTAATAATGAAAATTATATTTTCTTGATTTTTTTTCCCCTTAGGACGCGTGCTCACTAAACACGAATAAGGGAGAGTACACATAGCGTGCGGCTGAATCGCATGCAACGCGTAAAGGTCTGCTCACACGGACCTTTATAGGAAACACGAATAAGCTACCACTCCTGCTTGGGTTATCTCTATGGGCGCACGTGTGTACGTAATCGTAATTAAATTATGCGAAGTGGGGTCCGGTGCAGTAGACATGATCAATGGTAGATTAATATTCGTGCCACGGAGTAAATTGGAATAACTGACGTTTATTATTATTATTTTCTTTTTTTTTTTCATACAAAATATTCGGGTTCTAAAGATCTGCATGGTAATGATACATTTAATATAGTGTGTTCGGGTCCGTTTGATTAACCTTGAAAAATGTTCTAGAATGTTTTCTCTATTGCGATAATGAGTACTTTAATTGATTGAATTTTTTGTCAGCTGTTCATTATACGTTCTCATTGATAAGTCGATACTTCGAACCAAGATACATTTTTAGTGGGTATTTTAGACATTGGTGACACTGTTGGATTCGATTGATAAGGCGAAATGGATGTATATAGTATGCTGAATTATTGTGCTGGATCGAAAGAACTGATAAGCCTATGGAGACTGACGATAGAGGGTGAGCGACCCCACGAAATTTCGTACTACCCTACTGGGTATTTCATTCGCAACCCGAGGGCAACTGCTGTATGGACATAGGCGTAGAACTAAGGGCGATACAGTCGTATTAGGAAAAAAAAATTAGGGATTTAAGATTGTCGTCAATAAATGAGTAGGAAAATTTTTGTTTTAGGTATTCCCCAAAAATAGAAAAAAAAATCGCTTTGTTGACAAAACTATACAAAACGTGCTTCTGTACAGTGGCCTATGGATTACCGTAGGAGGATCCATCCATCTGTATGAAAAATAAAATATTTCAGAACACGAAAGAACGCTGCCGTGAAATATTCTATTTTAATTGTATTAATTATCCTTATGTGAAAAAATACAAAACTTGTAGTTCTACCATATTAACTTGTGCAGGTTTGTACTAAAAAAACTTCAACTTGTGTATTCCCGTTGACAGTAACGGATACTCGAAAGCGATAACGGTTCCTGGAAATTAGCAAAAGGTCATCCGTTTCAAATTTCACGTATACTAAAACACTAAGCAGCACTGTAATTACGCAAGGGACTGTACTTCTTTTTTGTCCGAGGAGGGGTTGAAAGTATTAAGGGGGTGATCGTTAAAGCCTCTACGCCCGCAGACGTAAGGTAGTCGGCTGTTATACAGACGGTGACACGTATCCAGAGTGACTCAGGTTGCAAATTTAATTACTTCGTCCGACGGAACGGGGTGTTTCTAATATTTTTTCTCTTCTATACCACATCCGTTTTTATGCAGAAAGTAGAAGACTTACCATGGGTCTAGTAACAATTTTATTTTATCCAGTAATCTACTTTCTGATTAAACTCCGTATACCCGTGACTATATGTGAAAGCGACTTTCCGGTCGTGTCCGCATATACTCGATGCTCGACTGCCGTTCTAAGATCTAACCTTTCTTTTTATCATTCTAAGCATCCACCGCGATAGAAGTTAATTGCCGGGCTCAAAATGTAAAATAACGCACCCTGCGGGATAATCGGCCGAGGAATCTGCGTAAAATAAAACTGCGGTCGGGTTCGGTATGCGACGGCCACATACCACGCCTCTTACTAGACTAGCCACGCGGCCAAACATTCCATTGAACCCGTCCCGACTTGTTATGCCAAAAGTAATCCTTCTGTTTTTGTCTTACTTTTGCTCCTCCTTTATCTTACCTCCTTTTATTTTTTTTCATTCCATCCTACAGCCACCCATACTCTACGGTATGTACGCTTGTAGCCTATAGCCATTAGTAGATATACCTCAGTTGTGAAACAGCTCTCTATCCTTTGTTACTTTTTCATATCTCGCGCCAAGAAACTCAAGCAAGTACCCAACCTGCACTGACTTCAGTCACTGCGTGAAAAATGATCGGAATCCATAAACAATAACTTTCGTTCTAACAAGATCTTGCGTACCATTATTATTATTTATATATATAGATGTCCTATGTACGTATATTTTGTACACTGTCGACGACCAGCGTTCTAACCTCGCAAGATACAGTATACTTACTCACGTTCCAATTTCGACTTGAACATTGATAGAAAGTGTGATTCTGCTATTTCAAATATGTCGTGTTACTTTCACGTGTTGCGAGTGTCTCCTGAAAATAATTTGGCTGCTAGCAGCGGTAAGGCGATCCGGGTTCGATTTAAAAAAAATTAAACATAAAAAGCACGCGGAGAACGGCACTCTCGCGGGGGACGACGAGAATGTTATTTTTACGCAGCTTGGAATTATTTTCATGTCCCTGCCCGCTCGGTGCGATGCTCTTTCAATTTATTCACATATCGTACCCTTCCTATTATTCGACTCGTAGTACCGTGTAGGTTATCGCGTGGCATCGTAAAAAAGAACTGATGCAATACACTCCGTCCGCCATTACAATAAAGCACTCCAGACATAACAGACTTTCTGTTTCGCTCTTTTTTTTTCCCTCTTGGTCTATTAATTCAAATCCGGGAGTGACTGTGACATTGTTCAAATCCTCCGATCACCTCTAGACACCGTCCATGCGGTAGAACTGGGTCGCTACGCGTAAGAATCGCTGAAAACGAAAGCCAAGCCCTCCTGCACCCTGAAGACTTTGCGCAACACTTGATTACCTTAATTGATTATCTTAAGAAGACCAACAGAGACTACGAAAAATATATATACGTGTAGCTAGCTATTTGTGAGCTTTGACAGTGAATCCTAAGGACTTTAGCAATGGAGGTCCTGATCGATCGATGGTCTATCTTTTGGCGAAGGTCTATATATATATATATATAGTCATGACTGTGAATACCTGCTATACTGACGTAATACCCGTAACTATATATAACCAAGTAGGTTAAATCACGTGAGATTTTATTTCTTTAACGTACGAGTTTATAATTTTTTTTTTTTCTTCTCTTTCAGGTGTGGCACGCCTGAGACGTATCGTTAAGAATGCGCACTCCTGCCGAGACGGAAACGCTCTCCCAGCCTGAGACGTTCAAATTCGAACCTCAGGAGACGGGAACGTCGTCGAGTGTGAATCAGGTGGTTCTGTCGACTTCCCAACCGGAAGCACATATTTTTACAAACAGGTAACAGATACCCAGGATCATGTATACCTAAGACGAAGACGTTTTGAACGAAGCCAATGATAATATCTCTTATCTATTGACGTTACATATACAACGCACCGCTTTTAACCTTTGACGCGCGATTCCGCGGAATAAAGATTTTGAAAAATTGGAACGTAGCGACCCTCCTCTCTTGTCGGAGGACACGCTCGGTTAATAACGACAAACGGAACGTAACGATTGCCAGCATCGACGTCCCGTGTACTCGGCCATTCGAAACTAACGGCAGAGCCAGGTTGTCCTTGATCCCTTCTCTAGAAATTCGTCGAATGTAAACTCCACCGCGTACACCTGTCTACCGAGTAGCGTGGACCGTGTTATACCGGGTGACGAGTAAACGAAAAAGGTTTAAAAAAAGCTTAGTGCCAAGATCAGTCACTGATCTTCAAATACGTTAAATGCACTGAAGCAGATTGATTACTTGTATGTGTTACTTCTTTGTTACTTGTACCATACAGCTGTTTGCTAGTTTTCCCAATCTTAATTATACCGTACAAAAATCCAGGCTGACTGTTTCCTTTGCAGTATCTGTCATCGGGATGTTGTGACAGCGGAGCACGTGCTACTCGGATGTCATGTGATCCACTGTCAGTGTGTATTATCGTTATTTCTGTACGTCGCATCCTTTTGCGATATTTTTTATGTCGCGACATAGACGTAGGAGCAGGATTTTATTTTATACGTATGTACGTACCTCGGGTAAGTCGAGAGATGATCGTTATCCCCTCTCACGCCTTCGTTCCTCCCCTCTCTCTCTCTGTCTCTGGCGCCCAGGAATTCTTACGTCAATTGTAATCTTTCAGATTGAGCAATTTCAAGCTGATCGCCACAAAAATAGACATTATCGCATTCCAGTCGTACTTTGATAAATTTGTCTTTTAGCCGATCATAATACCCCACGTGCATTCTCGGCTACTTTGATACCTGCGATCTCGAAGTCAGTGAAACGTGTCGCCTCGCAAGGTCAGATAAACCGGAGGCCGGGTCCATTAGTGCCTATGCAAATTAATCCGAGTTACTGTCTGCCAATAGGAATTAAATACCCAAATCGATTTTAAGTACTGTCGTTTCGATAAGAACGCGTCGAACTATCAGGAATTCCGCGTGAACTTGATTTCACGCCAGAGGATCACAAGGCGGTAACGTGGCTGCTGGAATGTAAACAGAATAGCGATGGAAATCCCAAGCAGTGGTTACCCACAGCGAATACAAAAGATTTATAATCATTTTCCCTGCCACATCAACCAAATTGATAGTCACTGTCTCACGGAGTTTTATCAGTATACGTATATACCCAAAGTATCCTAACTATCATCCCACCCTATATATTCCCAAGTCCGATACCATTACCATCTCGTACTAACCGACACCTCTACACGGATCCTAAAACAAACTTTCAACACGAGAAGCACTTATATACTCTGCACGAAGTCTAGTTACAGTATTATACTCGTGCCTGGTGTTATTACGCCAGTAACGGCACAGCTCTTGGGCCCTGGCGACTCGTTCCTAACGGCTATTAAAATTTTACACTTTTTTTTCTAACCTAACTCACCGGACCTGTACTTCGATCTAATAGTAAACCTCCGAAAATTATGTCTTGAAGTATCGTTGTGAAAAAAAAGTTTTTTTTCCATATATTTTTATTCTTAATTACCGAATACTAATAAGTTGAGATCCACTGGTTCAGGAGACGATTATCAGTCGCCCCCGCAAGCGACTCTCGTTTGGCCAAGTCCGTAGCGTTCGACGGAGTCTCAGTGCGACAGTAACGCCGAGTACTGCCGAGCGGGTGCCCGCGTCACCAGTCCAACCGAGCAACGAGATAGTCGCGCGTCGTATAAAAATTCTTATTACTATCGGCGTTAAATTATTTTCATTCCCAGTCCCGTCTACAAAGGTTTTGTGTTTAGTGCGCGAAGTGTTGAAAAATCATTGACTGTCCATATGTTTCGTACGCGACGATGGTACTCGCACGGTTCTTCGTCAAGAAGTGTCAGGATGACGTTGACGTCGTACCACCAGTCAACGTTACGACGAGGTGAGCACCGCGAAGGTCTTACCGTGGAATGTATTCCTGATAACGGTTGGCTTGTTGACGGCTAAAAATTCCTCGATCCCTTCGAGTCTGGAAACGTCACACGTGTCTATCTACGGTGTACGTGAATGCCGTGTCTGTACGATCCAGTCTTTATATACATGTATAAAGTCGATAATATAGGACTGGTCTCTTGTTTGATCAGGCACCGTCTTCTAGCTAAGACCCATACAACAACGGCTGTCTGGCGTCGGACAGATAACACGAGTTTCGCTACTTGTCACTTATTGGAAGTAAATTTTGTAAGACCGCACGAAAAGCTGAAATACGGAGGATGGTGTGGGTGGATGTTGTGACGTTTTATAAGGTCGGGCTTACTCCTGTCGGGAAGAGAAGTAATGGACGCACGTTCGACTGGCTCTGGAAAACGTTTCGGTACGATAAACAATAGGTCGATAAGAATTCTCGGGAATCCTTTGATAACGTAGAGGCGAATCGGCACGCACGTGCATCCCGTGTATATCGTAGCTTTGCGATTGCTTCGATGCTTCCTATTAAGGATACTCAGGGACGAGTGGAATGGCCGATTCACTTGGGTACAATACTATTGAGTGTTTAACCACCCGAAGGTGGTTTCTACTATAAGAGTCGACTTTTGAGAGGGGACTAACTTTGGTTGGTGCAGTGTGCCGTTTGAATAACACTGTATTATAAGGTGGATCTCAAACTCATGACGAATGGAATACTTGGTCCGAAATTTATTTCTAATTGGGAATTATATTTGTGGCTTTGTGCTTTGTGACTTGCGTGTTGATCGGACTGATAAACTGGACTTGATACGTAGACCGTGATAGAATTACTTTTATAAGGTTTTCACGAATTTTCCTTCCCCAAGGTAAATACCACTCGGACACGAATGTTACTAGGCTCTCTCTTCTTACACGTATCGCTCATATAGAAATGATAATGTTGCGCAAGAGGTCGTTTATTTAGTCGTTTTAATCTCCAGTTATTCATGAGACGATTATCGTATTTGAGGTGGATGCTTTTGAGAATGTTACTAGAATGTTTTTGGGGAATTGTCCTAGTTATTTTATACAGAAAGAATTATTCTGTCGTATTGTGTTGGGATTGTTGATCATTTTTAAGGGTCTTTATTAATATATATGTGTATAATGTATATATATATATTACTACCGTTTCCGGTAAGAAACGTTTTCTAACGACGATAGCACAGTTGATATGGCTTGATGAGTTTTGAATTTCGCGGCAAATTTAATAATGTGAATTCGGGCCGTTGACCACTACGTTCATGTTAAGAATGTTTGATGATGACGTCACTAGGGGAAGATACCTTAGGCGATGTTGGATCGATGTCTCCTCCTTGACGTCTTCCGCTCGAAGCTAGTTCATCTATACACATATATATGTGACGAAACGCGCACGAATTTTCCACCGCAATGGCCGTTCCGTTTCGTTTATCAGGTATTTACTTTGGCAAGGCCAAGAGACTCGTGCTTTTTCGGCAGAGCTCCGTTTTCCCTTTGACGACATTCCCTTCGAAAATCGCAAAAAGATTAATAAAAGTTCATTGTCTCCTTTGTTCTCTCTTCCTTCCATTCTCTGTTTCCCTGCTTGGCCGTATCTCTGAAATGGCTGATATCAGAAATTAATTTTAAAATCTCGAACAACACGTGTTGCTTCAAAGTCGAGGTGTCTACTCCTTTGTTGATATTTTCTTCTTGCTGTGGTTTTCTAACTTAATAGCTTCTACGCCACTGCTCGTGTACCTATATGTACCGTAATGTATACGTAGGTACTTTGCGACCAAGGCAAAAGCCCACGTGGTTTTACGTATTTGAACGCGATCGTGACATTACTGATGTTATAATAGATTAACTGTCATATGCAATTGATTGTTGTGATGAAACTGTCGGTAATCCTGTACCATAGGAAACTGTAATACCATATGTAAGTTACCCGAGGTTGTCCATTGCGTTAAGAAGTAGTTATAAGAAAAATGGGGAATTTTATTGAATCGTGATAGCAGAAGAAAATGTAGGCGATAAAGTCGACTTTGTACAGTGAATTTAATAAAGTGCTAATAGATGTGTTTACTTTTTCCTCTTAGCTGTTTCGCCATGCGCTTTGTACATTTGAACAAAGACAAACAACTTTAATTTATTTGTTAACGATTTACGTCAATGGCCACTAACGGCCGTTACGTGTTACCAATCGCGTCTGCAGTCAAATAAAATCGTTATACCACCGGTTTGTATTTTATCGAATTCTTAGTATTCGACTCGATTCGATTAATCGACTTTTCATGCCGAAGATCGATCGATATTTATTTCGAATCTTCTACCGTTCAGGTGTTCGTTAAGAGCCGAAATAATAAAGAAGACATTTCTCCTACTTACCACGTTCAAAAGTTGAAAACCGTGTAACGAGATGCATTCTTCCTCTACACCTTCATTCGTTCTTTTAACTTTTTATTCGTCCTCTTTGACAAACGTCACACGTAATACTGTGCCGATGGAATACACGATTGGTAGTCTCTTTGGGTAAATAGAATTTGTCGGATATGTCGCAACGTGCTTATTATACATATGTATTTAGTTGCCCGTAGTGAAAAGTGACAGTTAGCGTATATGTTTATACGTATAATATAGTATGCAATTTAAAAATCGTATTTATAGGTCATTGTTGAGGAAAGTCACCGTGAGTTATCGCGAATAGTCTTTGCCTTTGTTCTTTACGTTAAAAGCAGCGCTAGAGGAGGTAGCGCACGTGCACGATAAAATTCCGAGAATCCAACGTAGAAAACAACTCTAAACGCATCCCGTATAGAATTCTAATTGGTCGTCCTAGACGAGGATAAACATAGACGCCAACTTAAGAAATCCAAAAGCGGAAATTATATTGATTTAAAAAAGACGAAATAAACCGTTGGCGATACGTGCGATGTGGTTTGAATATTCTACGATGCCATTCTTTTATTAAATGGATTCCTAGAGATAAGAAGAGGATTATAATAAAGCTATAAGAAGATAAACGATGCAGAACGCTGCTAATGACGCAAAAGTTTTTACAGTTAGGAAGAATCGTTGGCGGTTAACGTACCAAAACGGCTTGGCGAGCTTCGATGACCTCCATTCGCTTTTGCGCATGAGATTTCGATAATTCAGAATGCGTTCCTATTATTTGCTCTTCTTTCGTGCTCTTTGTCATTTCGAATTGCGCAAGTGGCATGTGCCAGTTTCTGTATGTCTGTAAGTGTGCTTTACTTTTCTCTCTGCAAAAGTCAGAGACTTTACTCGGCCATTGATCGGGCTTGTGTTTACGCGCGCAGATTCACTCATTAAGAACAAAGGGTGATCGTGGATGACAATGAAAATTTGACTTTGTAAATAGAGAAATCCGAGTAAAAGATATGTATAGGGAGAAACATTGAAGTATTTTGAAAATATTAGATCAAACGATTGTTATACTTTGAGCTATGAAAATTGATTGAGGATATAATCGATTTATAATTTTACGGGGATTCCCCGATGTCACTCTTATAAATTTACATGGTCAATGTTTGTTTCAGCATGCTGTGTATCCAAGAGGAGTTGGGCCAGCTGAGTGGGATAGCTGGAGGACCAACTATCAGCGGTCCTCACGATACACCATTGCCGGACGGTAGTCACACGCATTCAGAAAGTAACAGTAATTCCAGTGAAAGTGGTACGAAATGCGCACCAGGTTCAGGTACCTTGGACGCTCAGAGACCCAGCTGGGTGGAAGGGATTTTGGGGTGCATGAGACCCGTATGGAGCATGCTGTCGAAAGCTGCTGTCAATGAGAAGATCAAAGGACATCAAAGTTTGTAATCATTTAGTTGAATCTAATTCAGTATATAATAATATTAGATTCAAATGTTCGTTTATCGTATGCAGCCGATGACTGGGAAATTCCATTTGAGTCTATTGGAGAATTACAATGGCTCGGTTCGGGGGCTCAAGGCGCAGTGTTTCGTGGGACGTTGAACAAGGAAGTCGTTGCTGTGAAAAAAGTGCGAGAAGCACGCGAGACTGATATACGCCACCTGAGAAAGCTCAATCACCCAAATATCGTAAAGTTCAAGTAAGTCAAGATCTTGAAGCTGCTTCTTAATCCAGGAGGTTAAAATTCAATGAGAATCGTTCAATTAAAAAATTTTATTCATTTTCAGAGGTGTATGTACTCAAGCACCATGCTACTGTATAATAATGGAGTTTTGTCCATTTGGTCCCTTGTACGATCTGCTCAGAGCTGGAGAACCTGTACCGCCTGCAAGACTTGTTTCCTGGTCAAAACAGATAGCCGCAGGAATGACTTATCTCCATGCACACAAAATAATTCACAGAGATCTCAAAAGTCCCAAGTAAGCCTTTAACTTGAACCGCATACTGATATTATTTCTATCATGATACGTTTAAAAAAAAAGATTTATATCGAGAACGCTCTTCTTTAATTAAGGAAACTAATAATCGCCCAGCTCGGCGTTACCGTGTCCTGCATGTATTACCAATTATTATCATTTTAGTGTGCTAATTGGACGGGGAGAAGTCGTGAAGATTAGCGACTTCGGTACGAGCAGAGAGTGGAATGAAATCAGCACCCGTATGAGTTTTGCAGGTACCGTAGCCTGGATGGCTCCCGAAATTATTCGAAATGAACCATGTTCTGAGAAAGTTGATATATGGTTAGTAGAATAATATAACAGCCTGAGAATGACAGTTAAATATTTCTATAGCACTATAAGTGTTTTATATACATTTCCTTATGACTTCTATTAATCTAAGGTCCTACGGAGTTGTACTCTGGGAATTACTCAGCGGCGAAGTACCGTACAAGGATGTGGACGCATCGGCCATTATGTGGGGTGTCGGCAATAATTCTTTGCACTTGCCGATACCAGCCAGTTGCCCAGAAGGATACCGATTACTCGTGAAGCAATGCTGGGCGGCTAAACCTCGTAACCGGCCGTCTTTTAAACACATTGAAATTCACCTTAACATTGCCGCGGTAGAAGTATTGTCGACGAAACCAGATGAATACTTTAAAACGCAGGTAATAAAACAACCCGTACAATTTTTATTAATTAAGCGAGCAATAAGATTGATCTGGATTATTAAACGTGTCCATTGTACGGCGATAATCGAGGTTTATGATTTATCATAGCAAACGTGGAAAGAAGAGATAAGGGTGCACATGAAGCAAATGCAAACGAATAGTTCCAGCAGTCCGAGATTCGAAGCTGATTTAATTCGACGACGGGAAGACGAGCTGAGGCATGCCCAAGACATTCGAGAACATTATGAACGTAAACTCGAGCGTACTAATAATCTTTATCTTGAGCTAAGCGCTGTTCTACTCCAGTTGGAGCAACGGGAACGTGACGTGATAAAGTGAGTTAGTGAATGTGAGGCATTGTGTGGAAATTCATATTGGGCACGTAGTCCTAACGCGAAAATTAACGTTTCAGAAGAGAGCAACAATCCGGATATAAGCAATCTAAGAAACGCATAGTACATCCGCTTTTAAAAGCTCAGGAAAGACTTCATCGCAGGCGAAATCCTACGGTGCAATTCTCGACCTCGTCGACGCCCACGACGCCACCGTCGCCTGTGGATTCTCCACAGAGTCTCGTCAAGGCCACCTTATATACGCAGCTCAACGAATCGAATCAACCGGAAACTGTTTTGGCTCCCAGCAATAGTTTTAAACAGCGGAAGTACAGGCATCGCAGAGTCGGTTCCGGTTGTGGCGTCAGTTCGAGTCCAAGATCCAGTCCGCACAGAGAAAGGAAGGTAATTGTCGTCTAGCGTGTTAGTTAACAATCCTTGTAATACTTTTAAATATAATGACTATAGTATATCTGACATTGTCTCAATGTTGCAGAGCGCAGACCCATCTGTCAGATATGTTGATAATCAAACGCAAACGGACGTAATGAATATTAGTGAAACTGATCTTAGTCCTGTAGCGCATAAGGAGTCGAATAAATTTACTCTAGAACCGTCCAGGAAGCATTCGTTCACCAGGACTACGAACGAATGTCTCAACGGGAATCCCGCAGCATCCGAGACTCATTATAGGATGCAGTCTAGGTCTTGTTCCAGTCCTGAGCCTATCTCCAGTGACAATCACTTGAATGGAAACGAGCGTCTCAAGGATTGTAGCGATGACGACCACCTCGAGACCCTCGGTCGAAAAGTTAGCGAGATTCTTAACGCCAATCGTGTCATTTCACCCATCGATAATGGGAATTGTGACGATGTCACTATATCTCACAGGTTAATTGGCTTTGTAGGATCATTTGACTCGAGGGCCTTCATTAGACTCTTCCTAATATTAATTTAACGTTACAGTCGAGGAAAAGAAGATCTGATGAAGTTGTCTGGTCACTGTTGTGGCGTTATTATAACTGGTGCCAGCATAGGAAAAGACGAGCCTGATATATTGGCAATAAGGACCTGTCCTGAGACAATAGACACATTATGTGATCATGAAGATGATGCCTATGAGGAAAGTTGGTCCGACGAAGAGGGAGAAGATCCAAGCTACACTTATAATTATTCTCTTAGACGTAGAAGGTACGCACGAGACGACTGGTTTACATTTGAGAACATGTTCATTTACAGTTTATACATTCGTCAGATAACACTTAGTTACCGTCCGTTGAAACCTGTAAATTCTTTTTCATTCTAGCATTGCAAGGAGACCGATTGGACCAGGATGTCGGACGAGACGATTTAAGCAGACTTCTGCATGTATAGATGGAGTACTAGCATCCGACGAGGAGAACACTTCCGAGTATTCGCATCCTCCGTCCAGTCAGTCCTCTACTCTAGAAAGCAATCCAGAAGTGCAAAGAGCTCTTCGGAATATTCATCATTCGCATAAGGTGAGTTACTTATAATCATTTGCAGCATAATGGTAAAAGTAGTATGGATGAAGTGAGTCTTTGTTTCTTATAATACGACAGCTGTAGTCTGAAGTTAATGAAACATTAGAGTTTGGAAATTTGTGATTCGTTCGAATAGTAATGATCTCGTGTCTAATTCAATTGCATGACATTTCACAGAGAAAGGGAATGGACGATGCCTCTGATACGTCAAGTCAATCCGAAACTGACGAAATCAGTGACACCACAATTGCATCTCAGCCAGCGAATGCCACTGTAAAAATCGAAAGCACGGTATAGGCTATGCGGTAGCGTAATCAATGATATTCTCGTTTACGAACAGTGTATATCGTGAGACAAAGTAATCATTGACTTTTCATTGTAATTGCGTCTTCTTTAACCTGCGATTTATATAAAACTTTGTAGATACATCGATGATCTCGTGAATAATAACGTGGTACTATATTCGTAAACGGGATTCATTAAGATTCTTAGTAACCCTCTAGTAATAAAGTTTATGAAAAAATGCGAACAATTCGTAGCCACAAAAATTGCTAAAGTTATAACACTCATATTTAAAAGAAGAAAAAATTATAAACCAAGTACTCATGTTGCGTCTTAAATAATTTTCAGTCTTCGTGAGCGTTCAGTCGAACCTACGTTGAACTTTGAAAAATACATTCCAGATATGCTTATTTATCTGGACCTTAGTTTGATGGATATTCCACGTGTAACGTTAGATTGATTTAGCGAACCTTAATCATTGTCTTTCATGTAATTATAGAAGACTCGGGATTACAATCTGAAAGATCGTTTTTTCAATTTTGCCGAGCATTTTTTCATACGCCAGCTAAGTTATTGCCAGAATCAGTGATTAATGATTATTCACCAATTATTCACACCATAATTAATCTTTATCGATCATATGTTGAATCAACAGTAATCACTTAGTACGTTATTGTTTGTTTCGTATACTGTCATTAGTATTATTGTGTGTACATATAAGCGTAATTTGTATGAACCTTTTTTTTTAATCAATGTAATACATTCATCCATTGCTTGTAAAAATATTCATTACATTATTACGATTTAGTTCATCTAAAGTTCCTTTTAGTAAATACCATAGTCGGTTATTATTGTCATTTGTTTTCTAGAATAACGTATCCACAATGTGGATGGACCCGTAATAAGGTTTGAATATTTCCCGAATGTATGATCTTAGTGACAGTCCATGCAATCAGTGTGTGTGGTGGAGGAACAAGATGCAATTTAAAGAGTAAAAGTGAAAAGTCATCTGTCTCGAGATTTAAAGAAAAATTAGATCGAACGACTGATCATTCACAAAACAAAATAATTAACAGTAAGAATATTCAATTACAACTCAATCAGAAGGATGTAATAATAATAGATGTAGCCAATCCCCATTGTATACAATCATTGAATTTTTCTTTCCTGTCTTTTTCCATTTGCATGTTTTTCATTCTTCTGGAAAAATTGCATTCGTTCTCCCGTTTTATCGATTTCAATCAACTTTTATCCACTTTTGTGTATGTTCATTTTACAAGTTAATTTTTAGCATATGGTAACTGAACTCTAGAAATGTATGGCCAAACTTGTTTACTCGATATTTTATATATTTCCTTCAGCACGCGCATAATAGATTGTGCAATATTTACCCTTTCCAATGATAATATTTATTTATATCGGCGGTAAGATCTTTTTCTAGACGATCGTACGAGGCAATTGAAAATAGATATTAGGTGTGTAATATAATTAGGTATCGAGTATGCGTTGTATTGTATATTCTTTATACAAGGAGAGGAAGACAAGAAACATGAAAGACAAAAAAGGAGGCACTAAAGTAATTAATTAAAGTACCTAGATTATACTTATACAATATGGTGACAATTGTTAGGAGAATTTTACAACATAAGTGCCTAGCGGCAACATGCGGTACAGCAAAAAAACAAAGTGTTTATTATAGTAATTATATACAACAAATTTAGATAATTTAACAAAATTGTAATAACGTGCAATGTCAAATTTAACAATATTTTCTGTGCATTAGAAAGCCACTTTCGAAATCAGAATATAAGCTGGCAAAATTTTTTTCATATGCTCATACGTGGAATGTTTAAACAAATATAATCAAGGAATCACGTGATAGTACGATAGATAAAATGTCAAATGATTTTAATTATTATCTACTATTTATAGAATTGTTCACTGCGTTACATTGGATCAATGTATTGACTTTTTTTTTCTTGAAAATTTAGAATTCTGCGAATAAACACTGATTTTTATAGTAGTAAAATTTAATTTTACCAGTAATTTAATCCTTAAAAAAATAATAAAGAACACGTTTTCATTGTTTTAGGAGACAATATAATACAAAGAATACGTTAATTAACGAGTATTACTATCATGCTGATTCTTTGAGATATTAACTAATGGCAGTACAGTAGCGCGAAAAACGAGAAATAAAAATGCGCTAATTTAATTAAAGATATTCACTCGGATACCAAAAGTCATGATTTGCATCCATCAATTGTACCTGCTTCGAAACTCAAATTGCCTTAATGACAATTCTTATACATCTGTAAATATACTAGACAATACGAGTTGAAAAAGGCGGATGAATTACGAGCTAAGAATAAAAGTGGGTGACACATTGTTGTGGTCAGGCAGACGAAGTAATTTTTAAGATGTGTAGAAGCGTGTTAACTTTATAATAAATAATCGTACCGTAATGTATCCACCGTATTTATGCGTAACGTTGCATAAATCGTTTCTTTCGTGCAGTGGCAGCTAAACCGACTGGTTCTGTAGTTGTTTAATCGTAGAAGTAGTACACGAACCTTGTGTTATATATACAATAAAATTTCTTTACATAGGCAACACGCGTTCCTTTCTTTAATATAAACATTCACTTTAATCCTTTTAACATAGAAATACAATCGTGTGAAATTAAGATTCAACACAGTAGATACGTGATACAATGACATGATCTGAATATTTATTTCAAACACCGCGCAACAATTTTAACAGCTGTACATATCGATTACTTTGCAATTGCTTTAAAAAATATCAATTCTTACGTAATGAGAATTTCATTTATACTTATAAAATTCTATTATATACTAGGAAAAAGTGATGTCTATAGATTGACTTTTGCCTAACACGCAACAGTGAAATGACTGTAAATTTAGTCTATCCTGTTAGATGATACTTATTATCAGAGTTTTTGTCCAAAATATATATCAGTATGAACTTGAAGCTCTTTCTTTTACAGTTTTTCTTATCCTGTGAGATTAACTGTCGTATTAAATCTTCTTAATTCAGCATAATGCGATATAGCTTTCACACTTCATTTGAATAACTTCATTCAAGATTCATAATTTTGTACATGCTAGAGATGGCGTTCGCCATAAGCGAGAGAGATTAGCATTCTACAGTCCATATACACATTAATATATACAATCCTATTGGTTAATATTATTAGTAAGTTTTATATATTATCATATCATTAAAAGAGAGTTAAAGATCTTAACATACACGTCGCTGTACTTATAAATGTTACAAAAGTTAAATCCCATGCTCGTATATAATTTATTTATCAAGAAAACAAAGACAACTGAATGTAATTATCGTTAAATAAAATCGAGACAGAACTGATCATGCTTCACCATGTCGTCAGAATGTCACAAATACTTGCTATTAGATTTAAGATTAGGGATTGACGTTGAGAGATCTTCATCATAGAGAACATTAACTGAATTACAATATCATTTTCAATTTGATCACAGATATTATGAGTGAAATTTTTTACCAGGAACAATCAACATTATGTTCAAAATTAAATTCGGCAATTCAAGTGGTCAAACTTACCTTTCAACGGATAACAAAGCAACCTGATTGCAAGGTACGTTTTACATTTGTATGTCAAATAAATAATATCATATTTAACTATAATAAATCTAAGGAGATATGATGAATTACCAATAAAATGAATTATGGAGAAATTCAGCAGTTGACTTATATAATGTGGATGCACTCTGCCTTAAACCTGTGAATAATGATACAACACCATCCTTCTCATCTTCTTGCTCCTCTTCTTCTGGTAAATATTCAGGCATCTCATCACAGTCATCAATATCATTGTGTACCTTTAAAATACAGAATTTTCACTGTATGTTCGTATCACATTGCAATACAATTGTTTTAGATAACAAGATATCAGTACCAATTTTACTAAAAATTCCTGATTAAATTTATTTCTGGTAACTAATCTTGCTTCCATGTTTTGTGTATTCTTTTGTATGGCTTCAGCAATTTGTTTAGCAGTAACATTGCTCAAAGTACGCATAGTCACACGTTGATGTTCAACATCAACAACAAGTGAAACCAGTCCTTCAATCCTTATTAAGGTTGTTTCCAGCTCTGCTCGAGTTTCCTAATAAATAATTTTCATTGCAAAATCTTTATACATATATAAATTATATAAAACTACAAGAAAATGTTTTATATCATTATTGTTAATGTTTGGAGCATTTGCAAATGCACATAAGCATTTACCGGGAGTAGTCCATGAACATGTAAAATAATAACATGTGTCTTAAGTTTCTTAGGCTCGATAACTCTTCTGCAACGACTCCTCAAATTATAAATTGGAGGTTTCATTCGCTCTATGTCATCCTTCATAGATTGTGCATGTTTAGCTAGTTTAGGCTCATCCAGGGCATATTTGTTGACAACAGAATCTAGAGCCTCTCGTATACCGAAAGTGGAGGTTACGTGTACATAATTTTCAACATTTTTAATAAATATCTCAAGAATATCCAATGCCAAACGTACGACCTCCGTGTCAGGCACTTCCAATACATATGCCAAATACAATAGCACGGTTTTATCCTGCAATTGGCAGGTGGTATGAATATCATCCAGATTGTTCATATTCTTTAAAAGAAAATAAAACAAAGTAAGACGTACCTTCAAAATCGTGTCGTGATTTGTGAAATCATCGGCGAGCTTCTTGTACATCTCTAAAGTAGCCTTTAATTCGTTGGGCTTGAAAGAGTCTTCCATGACTATCGTTCAATAGCAAAATGTTGACATTAACAGGTTTTCGAATTCACGTACAGTGATCAAAAGCTAGCAGACCTCTTTGGGTGAAAAATACTCTTTTCTGATTGGAGCTGTTCTTATCCATAAAATGAGTATCTCTCGTTCTATAACGATCGTCGCTAGATGGCACCGAGTAAAATTCCTCTTTTGTACTACAGCAGGTACATCCCGAGCCAACGTTATGTCGTGCCTCGAAAGCTTTGAATTCGGAGCGCAGTGTAACGTGCGCAGCCAACGAGGAAGGAACTCATGAGAAAAAAATCATTTCTATAGAAAATTGTGTTATTTGTAGGTTTGTTAAGTCGAAAGAAAAATACGAGCGCCTTATTCATTAATCGCGCAGTATATAGTTGTCCTTTCTACCTATGATACGTTTTACATTGATGAACCGCGTTATGTCTCTTATCGCGTTCAGTATGTTTCGATGACGCGCATTCACTAGATAGCAAAACTGGTGTGTATATGACGTACTAAAATAAGATGGCCGACATTCGTCCTATCAGCTGCCAACAGCACAACACCCGTATCATTTATCTTATGAACTTTTCCTGCACTACACGCTACTTCGAGCATTAGCCTTAAACCCGTGCCATACTAATAAGTACCTCCAAAGATAGATTTATGGAATACGGAGAGTCTGATAGAGTTGTACGAGAGGAGAGGCTTTTAAATTAGCGAAGGGATAGGCGGAGGAAATATTCTGACACTGGTGTTAAACAATCTCAAAAAAATAATCCGACGCAGTGATCGAGGACAAAGTGAGATAGTGTGCAGTGGGTTTTGCGCTATAAGACAATGGAATACGTATTGATAAAGGACATACGGCCCGGCCAAAAAAATATCAATGTGGTGTTTATTGTTCTGGAAGTTGGCCATCCTACGTTCACCAAAGAAAACCGCGAAGTACGAACATTCAAAGTGGCCGACAATACCGCCTGTATGAACGTTTCTATTTGGGACGAACCAGGACAATTGTTGGCACCTGGTGATATTGTTAAACTTACTAAAGGATACGCATCGGTATGGAGACAGTGCCTGACACTCTATTCAGGCAAGAATGGAGATATACAAAAGATTGGTGAATTTTGCATGGTGATCAATGAGCAACTTAACATGAGCGAGCCTAATTCTGCCCTTGTTCAGCAATTAGTTAATCAGGGCGGATCGGGATCACCAGGGAGCAACGTTAATAACAGCATCACGAATAACGGAAACGCAAATAACGTCAGTGGACCTCCTGGAAGGCAACTACCGGTACGGTCCTTCAAACGTCCAAGACGCTAACGCCGAGTCACTTGACTTGAGTACCCTTGTCGTATAACAAAAAGCAGCAAAGCTTCTTGAGATCAGCATGACCTTGCCCTTGATATTAACTCAAGCAGTTCTTTTCGGTCGACCTCGGATGAATTAAATCACACCTAAATACGAATAATATTTAGAATTCATGTACATTACATTTATACAGTCTGTATGTTGCGGTCGATGATTCAAGCATGATTACTACTTATCTAGTACAGTCATGCTAAACAGAGAGTAGGCGAGAGCATACATAATGAATTTGAACTAATTATTAGAATTGGAAACAAGAGGACACAGGAAGTGCAGTAAAAAGTATATAGCATGTTCCTGCAACCTGTATGTGATTATCATACATTATTTATTTCCCCTCATAGAGTTGTGCAATATGAAAGTGGAAACAGCAGTGTAATCATAGAATACTTAATTAATATTCTAACTCTTATGAAATCATTTGATAAGCTATAGGCACTTTGTTATTGTGTGAATTATAACCACAGGTCATCCAGAGTAACGCAACGACACCTACTACGGGAGCGGCCAGCAGTTCCACATCTGCAAAAAGTGGGAATGGCGGTGGTGCATCAGGATTAGCAGGTGGTTCAGCAAGGTTTTCAGGAGAATCCGGCACGAAACCATCAACCACGGGGAAAGGGGGTACCCGCGGACGCGGTAGTTATAGAAATGGCGGTAGGAGTGAACGCAGATAACACACGAACCAACAATAAAATCTTTTGTATAAAAGAAGTTATATGCTGCGACACGAATGTAATATACACCTTTTTTATAATAATGAATAACTGTAAATGTGTAAGGAATAAGATCTTCGGAACCACGATTATTAATTAATACAACCATTTTTACCTGTCTAAGCTGCCGTGGTCTCGCAATTTATTTACCGTGATCCATTTCTTTTTATTGTCAACGGGCTAATTAGATTAATTAGATTAGATTAATAGAACCTCATTAACTTAACCAACCTTTTCCGATTAGACATGAAACGGATCTCAATTTCAACGCACAAGAAACAGTTTCCACCATCAGTTTTAATCATCCAGTTTGTATTAAGTTTACACTCGGAGCAGGCGATATTATGTACATTAAAGTAGCATAATTACGAATTAATGGGGGACTATGGGGAGATGCATACTCCGCATATAGTAAAAGGGTACCTCGAAGATTATTAAAAAGTTTAGACAACGTATAGTGTTCAAGAAGCATCTTTGTAGCGGATACAACATTTTGTATGGAAAATTCCAACGAAGCGGTATTTTAGATTATTATTCTCACTATTATTTTTATTGGACCTGATTATAAGTATCATTGACCATTTTTTTTCCTAATAAAAAAGTATTACTTTTTATACCATACTTTATGTCTGTTTCAATTTCAATCAGCACTTTTTTCCTTTTTAATTTACTGTTTGGTCTCTAGTATTTCCTGGAGACTTTGACATCCATCCCTCCTTCGACATGCCCACAGAGCCGTAAAATCCGTTCGGCTCTATTGAATTTAAAGTTGAAGCAATTGTTTAACAGCTGACAAATATTGCGGTTTTCTAATGCTCATGCGCACGATGTGTTGATTGCCAGAATGAGGTCTCGATCGATCAATCGTAATGAAGGTAGATAATCAAACGGAACTTGTGTTATCGCATTAATGGTGTGGGTAACGTGTGATAGCAAAGGTTCACGTGTGAAGTATCACTTGACAGCTGTTAAGGGAGAGTGATTATGTACGATAGAGTTTTAATGTCGTGGTGGATAACTCTTGGTAAATTTTTGTGAAGAGAAAGTTACAAATATCGAGACGAGAGGGAAAGGTCTTCACCTGCGAAGAAGCGGTGACTTTCCCTGCGTATGCAGGAGGTTATGTTTACACAGGCACCGCGGTTTTATGCCGCGTATAATTCTAATTTAAGGTACGTGATTGTTGTTGATTATTATTTCTTATCTTTTATGATTGTAACTAATAACTGTGTTCTTTGATTAGTTTCTATGGTTATTCGTTATTATTAGTATTCTGGGCGTTTGTGTAGGCGTAATGATAGTATTAATTTTATGATTATTTGAGAGGTAATATAGGAACATATTGAAATGAAGGATATATTAATTTGCAGACTCTTTTATGGTAAGAATATGCCAAGGTCAAACGTAAAATATGAAATTGCTAATCAAGATGCAGACACCTCAGATTATTTTTTATCACATGTGCAAGAATTTCAAAATTCGACGACAATGCAAACTTCATTTTCGAGAAAAATTTTACAAACTATCTTATTGATATCTCTTTACTTCGTATTATCCATAGGACTTACGTTCTACCAAAAATGGGTACTCAAAAGTTATGTGAGTATATACTTGTACTTAGAGTATATATTATAATGTTACTAATTTTGTAAACTTAATGTTTATTAACAGGGATTTGATTATCCTCTTGGTGTAGTTGTTTGCCATTTAGTAACAAAATTTTTGTTAGCTACTCTGGTTCGATGTATACGAAAATGTTGTTGTGGAAAACATCCTGTACGATTACCATGGCAGACAATTATCTGGTCACTTGGAGCACCAGGTATAGCCAGTGGTCTTGATATTGGTTTTTCTAACTGGGCAATTTCATTAATCACTGTATTTCTGTAAGTCTTATTTCAAAATATTATGTTTCTAAAAATTTATAATCTGGTAAGCTTATAATTAAAGTAGAAAGGAATATTTAGCCTTTATTTTTATTTTAGATATACAATGACAAAGTCAACCACAATAATATTCATTCTTGGTTTTGCATTATTATTCAAGCTGGAGAGAAAGGTACTCATACTATGCAAGTTAAAGAGAAATGAATTATCTTTATATAGAGGTCATATTATAACACTTCTATAATTTTTCTTCCAGTCATGCTCATTGTTAGGAATAGTAGTTATGATATCAGGTGGCTTAATGATGTTTACATACAAATCAACACAGTTTCACATACTTGGATTTCTGCTTTGTCTTTTTGCCTCATTTTCAAGCGGTTTACGCTGGACAATGGCACAGATTATAATGCAAAGATCGAAGCTTGGTCTTGGAAACCCAGTTGATATGATGTATTACATGCAGCCATGGATGTTATTGGCTGTATTACCAAATGCTTTATGGTTTGAGGGTGCGTGTTACTCCCCAACTGTTCACTACGAGTTGGGTGGGTAATAAATTATCAAAGTTGTTTCATCATTCCTTAGGTAGCAAGATATACACTGGACTCGTGAATACAGATTGGAACGATTCTGAAACTGTGGGACTAACATTTATA
Source organism: Cephus cinctus (assembly GCF_000341935.2). Lineage (NCBI taxonomy): Eukaryota > Metazoa > Arthropoda > Insecta > Hymenoptera > Cephidae > Cephus > Cephus cinctus. The sequence goes on along the minus strand of NW_014333893.1, from coordinate 17,584 downwards.
ATTGTGCTTGGTGGTGCTATATTGGCGTTCTGTATGGAAGTCGCAGAATTTCTAGTTGTGACACACACGTCTAGTCTTACTCTGTCCGTTTCTGGAATATTTAAGGTAGTATCATGTTCAAACAACATATGGCTGAATGAATTATCAAACTATGGGAACTACACAGAGTAATTTCTTTTATAGGAGATCTGTACATTATTCTTAGCCTATGAGTGGGAGGGAGACCAAATGAGTGGCCTTAATTTTATAGGCTTGTTAATGTGTCTTGGTGGAATTGTGCTTCATGTTATTCAAAAACTATTGATCAGTAAGAAACAGACGATCGATGATCTTGAATTGCAATCGAATTCAGTAACCACTAACGGCACGAAATCCGAAGATCAGATAGATATTAATTTGCCATTATTGAACCAAAAATCGAGATCCTTGACGAATGTGCTTAATAACTATTCTAGTTCTGATGAGGAAGAAGAGGCTAAGCCGGAAGATACTTCCTTGGACGATCTTTTGAATATTCTTCAGCGCAGAGAACAGTAATTGTATGGTATAATTACCATTGTACCGCATTACATTTAAGAAGTAGATATATTTCACAGACTGAGCAAAATGAAGAGTTGTGCAACATTCCTTTTTTTGTCTTTTGTTAGACATTGGAATTCATCATCGAATGATGTTTTTTGGTTTTGTTGGTTTATGATTACTCATCCTAAATGCATAATTTATATATTCATACTGATCTTTTATGTGGCGATATCCTAATTAATTTTGATTGAGGTCAATTTAGTCTGATCCAATTTATAATTGAAATCTTAAAGATCAACAGAAACTAACTTTACTCTGTATTTTATCTCCAAATGGAAGGATACAGAATGTATATTTTCTCCTATCGTATTCCCTTTTGTGAAAATTTCACAATAGTCGCGTCAGTTTTACCAATGCTATAATATTATTTTAATTGATTTCTCCTGAACAATATATTTTTAATATATATATTGGAAATGTTTATAGAGGTATCTCTCTGTGAAAGTTTTTAATACTCCTGCACGAGAACGTAAATCTTTGCTAGTATTAACGATACTAAGATAGATACTTCAAGTAAGCTGTTTGTCCAACGACGATTTTTATAAGTCATAGCGATGCTGTTGCTGCATATTATTATCAAATTTCAATGTTATCTTTTCTCATGTAACAATCACAAGGATGTGGATGATTGCCTTGTCGCATTTAAGATATTTATGGATTTAGGACTTGTATCGTTTGAACTGCTTCAAATTTAGTCATGCATATCATTTGATAGTCTTCAGGTAGGGTATACGAGCATTTATAGTATGTTTACAGATATATATAAATATATATTATAATTTGCATTTGGTGGCTGGAAATTTTAAAGGAGTAGCACTGGGAGAGAATTTTAGAATCGAGCTTTTATATACAATCCAATTTTGAAAGTACGCAAGAAAAATTACTTTACATGGTATGTTCAAGTCTGATAGAAAGAAATTGAATTCATAATATTTCTGCCTAAAGGATTAGTATTTTTATTCCACGTATATGTATATATTCTGTATGACGTGAGTGAATTTATGTGATTGTTGTCAAAAACTGTACATCGATGTTCTATTATCATTTCATTGTAATATACGATCCATGCGTAAGCAGCAGCAGGTCTTGCATTACATATATATTTAGTTTTAAGTTTTATAAGATCAAATCTTGATCTAGCAGTTTTATCTAATTCATTTAAATGACAAGCATGATATAATGAACTTTTATTTCGTCTGTAATTGTTTTCCAAGTTTGTGGAACAAAATTACAGTGAACCAGAATCAATTCAATTTTTATATTAAGGAAACACTGCTAGGATATTTCAGTGATGAAATACATTAGTAAGAGTAATGATATCTGCCACTGCTTATAACAGTATTTAATATTGAAGATATGTGAATTAATTACACATTCGGTTAGATGCAAGACATATGAAAGGTAAAGATTTAACATATGTTTCAACAAACATTAAACGCGAAAATATTTTCTATATAATTTTTCACGACTACGTACTTACCCCGATTTAGGATACGTTTCAAAATTTACTTTAAGTACTGCGACCCTCTGTCTTTATTCATCTATACGCATCTGAGATAGATGTGATACTTCAGCAGGACTGCCAGTAAATTTTGCTAATAGCCAGCAGTTCTAAGTCTGATTTTTAATGTTTTATCATACATCCTGATCTATTATTAATTTTTAATGTTACACTTAGTTTATTAATAACTCGTATAAAATTTTATTACTAGGTTCCTTGTGTTTTTTCATTAATGAAAAATTATACCCTAATAGGGTAAAATGCCATATTACCATGTAATGAGGACCTCGTAATTGTATGAAACTTTTAGCAAATTACGCAACGCAGTATGGTAACGACAATTGAACATCATGTCCAGGAACACGGCGTGAATATCACTTAATTCTTACGCCCTCATATTGAGGCCATTGTCGTGTTTTATTCAACGATTTTAATGTAACGCTAATAAATATTTCGCATGCGAATTGCTCCCGTTGCTTTCAGTTTCTTTACTTAAATTTATTCGGCTCACAATTAACGCTAGTTCATCTACTCACTCTTATTTATTTCAAGACAATCTTTTGTACTTGTCTTACGTTACATTTCCAAAGTCGCGGTAAGTGCAGTAACTACTAGCGCGGGGTTCATCAAATAATCGTTTAGTATTATGCACCATTTCATTTTGTACAGTAAAATAATTAGGATTTAATAGTAGGTCTAATCAAGAACACAGAGTATAATGAGAGGATTATATTTATTCCAAACAGTTATGAAGATATATTTGCTATAACGTGATGGTATTCAAAACGGAACGTTCATACTGAGAGCTATTTTTGAAGATTACAATTAAAACTGTAGCAGGTGTTAAAAATATGCATATTTTTGTTTTGCTTTTATAAAGACCTATTGTTGAACGAATTACATTATACTGAAGCCAACTGCGGAACACGTTATGATTGTGATAATTGTTAAAAATATCATCGAAGTCTTTAGGAGTTGTATATTTCCAATTGTAAAAAAAAAAAACGTTGAATACAGTACAATTTGGCACTTGTAACTAGATAGCGAAAGCCACGATTTTTTATCTCTTAAAGTAGCGTCGGATAATGAAATACCCTAATTTATGCAAATAATATACATTTACTATATTCTATATTGCCTTCACATCATTTTCATTTTGTGATAATAGTATACTAAAATCTGGTTAGAAATCAGAGATTTTAACAGTGGTATACAATATTAAATAAGTTGTAATATCAACTAGGTCTGAGAAGGGACTTGTACAAAAGTGATGATGTTTAATATGAAACATAATGGAATGATTCATATTATTATTGCAATATAAAAATTTAATTTATTTCAGTGCAGTCTCCGTAGTTCTCGTTGTGTTTCAAGGAATTTCTTAACTAAACGATCCTCTACTCAACTAAAATTAGACGGGGCTTCAGGATAAGATAAAAGAGATTATAAAGCGTAATACGTTTGCCCGTTCAAAAGAGTTGCGTATATCAGTGCGCGCATCGTATCTACAGGTAGAGGATGCTCTCTCCTTGGGTGTTTGCAATGTTTTCGGAAAGGCAGAGAACTTTATAATCTCTTAATGACGGAGATTGCAGTGTATAAATACGAAATCAATGACTTGTTTAATGATTGCTTCAAGAATCTATACTTTCTTTCTCTTTACCAAAGCACAGCTGAAATAAAACTATTCTCTAAGAGAGAAACAGGTAAGACTCCACTTTATAAATAATTAAACTAATCAAATTCTGTTTCTGGTACGTGATGCTTGAAATATTCGGTGATTACGATAAATGTTAATAAATAATATGATTGTATATGTTCTGCAGCTATAGCGCTGTACTCGACGCTATACGATTCAAATTAATAAATAATTATAATCTAAATATATTCAATAAATAATGTATTTTTTTATTTAGCTTGTCTGATTTGATTAGTCTTCTTAGATTTGGCTTCGATCCTGTCTTCAAGTTTGTGAATCAGGTCGTCCAGTTCGTGCTGTTTAAAAACAGAAATCACATAGTAACAATCTATTTCAATAACAATTTTTTAATTTATACGGAACCGATATACTAACCTCACTGTAGGTGTACATAAGTGTGCAATGCTTGAGAACTTGTTTCTTTCTGATAAGCAAGTGAAGTGCATGCGGGAGACAGTATACACTGTCATCTTGCGAATTGTTCACCAAAGAAACAAACAAGTTGGTCCGACAAGTTTCACATTCAAAGTCACCATCGTCGTCATTCACCTTTTTTCCCTTTTTTCGTTTTCCACTATCAGGCAGTGGTAGTTTCTCAGTATTGGTCAGACCCAAGTACTCTAATTGCTTACGATAGTCTATTTCTCGATCACGAATTTTTATGACGCTTGGTAAAATCTATAAATTATTTCCAAACGGATGATACACTCGTTGATAATAAAATTTTGTATCACTACATATGATTACTTAAAAATTTACCTGTTTAAGTACATCGATATGAGATCTAGAATCATTGATAATACTGAACAGTAGTCTTTCGAAGGAGAATATTGTTGGTTCACAACTATCTTGTATGTCCTAAAACATTAAAAATAATTTATAAAATGGTACAAGCTCATACAAAACAGTATACGTTACGGAAGGTGTTACCTTGAACACTTGTTCGGCAGTTTCCAGCCAGGAAGACTGCGCGAAATACACACTCTCTGAGACCACATAACCAGTACAAATGCTCGAAGTAAATGCTTTAGGAAATACAATTATAAATTGACCAGGTTCCTGTACTGTCTGACACAGAGGTACGCCATTCTTGACTAACGTTTCTGGTGGTACCATGGCAGTATCAGATGGCAACCAAATAGTTTTATTCTTGCAGTACCTAGGTACCATCTTCGAGAGTGCTTCCCTAAAGTTATTATTGTGCTCGTCAGGTATCCCATACCAAATTTTTTTAGCGCCTGTATGCAAATATTCTATCCAAGGTAAGCCATGTGGATCTCGATACCAACAGCAGGCACTGAACAGCATCCCAACGTGGAGCGTTGGTACAGTTACACCTGAAAGTAAATGAATTTGCAGAAGAACATTATTAGTAATGAATTTCTGTTCTACGTCATCGTGCATTTCCAAAAAGGTGGAAAACGATCGCGTACCCATTAGTGGTCCCAAAGCTCTGAGCACCGACCCAGCATTGTTAGTAAGCACTTTAAGATTCCAAGGGTGCCTGGCAAAGGGGCTGTTCTTAGCAACAGAGAATCCAAAGCCACGACCACTGGAGTCTATGCTGGCCGCGTGGACGCAGACGTGACGCTTCCTTTCGGCAACGTGTTTCCAAAATGCGTTTTCCACTTCATCTGCCGAAGCACCCTCTGCTTCACTTCCGGAGCGCTGATTCTCACCGAACCACATACGTTGCGTGTTGCGTGCAATTCGGTAAAAAGCGTTGAGCGGCATGTTTCTACCCTTGTTAATTATACAAATGAGAGTTACTTTTTGTGGACAAAATATAAAAGCATTGCTGTTTTCCTTATCGGTGAAGCGACATTGCTAAGCCAGATTTTATACAATTCTTTTTTAATTTCAAAAGTGCACAACGTGATATATTTACCATTTTTGAATTTCTGTGATAATGTAAAATTAATCCGTGGATAATAAACTTACTTTCACGATGCATTCTTCGATTTCGTCAGAGCTGTCCTCCTCTTCCTCCTCATCGTTATCATTGGACTGAGCATCTTGTCTCATTAATGCTTTGCTTTCGTGTTTCGTCCATTCTGTTTCCACTTCATCAAATAATTTTTCTCTTTCCTCTGAAAGTTGTTTATAAAGAAACATCTATGTTGATTCATTCAGCTTATACGTCCAAAGAATCAAAACTATTTTTTTAACATACCCGGTGATAATGTGTCATAGGGCAATAAGTATTTACAATAGATATCATCCAATTTAGTTACGCGATCTTGTGCAGATTTTGGTATTTTCATACCGTCAGCCACTTTCTGCCATTTTTTCTTCTCAATGACTTCCTTTAGTCCACCTAAACTTTGTACTGTCTGATATAAATGTGGTAGATCTACTTCCATGCCACCGATCTAAAAATTAAATCCAAACGGTAAGAGGATAGAAATTCTAAATATTTCGAGAGAGATGAGACCTACCCATGGTGGATGAGTTAAAGTTATGCTTTGTGTAGCCAGATATTTCTTTATAGCCATCATTTCTTTTACATTAGGTCCCCATCTGTGAAGCATACGATGCACGTATTGATTGTACGCTGTAAATCGCATGTCATCGGATACCTTGCATTCCGGCTGCAACATAAAGTAGTTATTGTAATATTGATCGATATTTGCTGACATTTAATTATAGCGAAGCAACTAAAATACACACTTTGAAATTAGGCGGAGGTACCACACGGCAAATACCGAATTTTTCAGCGATCGGTCTTATCTTATCAATGTATTCCAGCGGATCTTGAAAATCTTTTTCAGTTGGATGAAAAGTTGGAGCTTCCACAAGTCGAGCTTCTTTACTTGACTCTAGCGCAATTGGAAATGTAGTGTCGTTAGTAGGTGAGCAGAATTCTGAGATTTTATGCTTGGTTTTCGACTGTGACCTATGTAGAGTTAAAAAATAATTATTAACAAGATCGTCGATTTAAAGTTAATTAAAATATATCATTACCTTTTTCCATTTTTCACCGAATCAACAGAAGCTTTTCTTTCTCTGGTTATTTTTGGGGATTTCGTAACTTTCGACTCAAAAGATGTTACTGTAGTTGTCGTTGTTGTTGTTGCCGTTGCTGTTACAGTAGTTGCCTGTCTACTAGAACTTTGTAGATTAGAAGTAGTCTGTCTAGTTGAAATTTGCACTATAGATGGAGGTTGTTGAAAAGCAGAAGTTGACGGTGTGGATATAACAGACGTTGAAGCAATCGGTTGTTCCACAGTTGTCTGTGCTGAAGAAGTTGGTGGTACACGAGTTGTAGGTTGTACCGTACCAACTGGAGGACACCGTACAACAGATACAGGTGGTTTGGTAACCAATTTAGCACGTAATAGTACTCTTTGATTAGGTCCAGTTGGGCCTTCGGTTCCCAATTTAACAGCAACTCCTTGTATCAATTGTTGACCTTGGACTAAATTTGGTCCATTCCTTGTTACTGCTTGTAATGGAATGTAGAATAATTGTCCATCATTATCATCATCATTGTCATTATTACATTCTGTCTGAGTGGATATCTCAGTGCTCTTTTGTTGACCATTCTCCTCACTCACTACCAGTTGTGGATCCTGGGACTGTTCATCAAGGTTAACCTGGACTGCTATAGAAGCACTACAGTTAACATTGCTCCAACTTGTTGTAAGTTTATCTAATGGCAAAACTTGAACATTAGCTAAGCTAGCAAAGTTCTTTGGCAGTTGAAACTTATTAACACTTATTGTAGTTGAAGCAACAGGATTTTTAATAACTGGTGACTCCTTCTCAGTTTTAACTATTATATCATTAGCTCTTGACGCTTCGTCCTCATTTTTTAATAATTCCTCGTGGGGTTTCACTACTTCCTCCACAGCTTTCATCAACTCATCCTCCGTAGTTGAGCAAACAGAGTTTGCCTTATTACCTTCCTTCAGTTTTCGCCGGAATGGCGTACTTATGGGAGTTTCTGTATCACTCTCAAAAGCATAAACACTACTTTCGTTCTCTGGGGAAAATGCATTAGCATTTGGGGTTATACCCTTGCGCTCCTTGACCTTCGGTAGAAAGGGTTTGCGTAATTGAAAAATTGATTTCTTCTCTGGAGATGATTTTTTCTCGGGTGAACCGTCCACTGAATTCTGATCAGACTTCGACACAGCGTCACTGTCATCTCCTAAAGAAGAATCTTTACTCGTTTTCATATTACGTCCTTTAATAATCTCCTTAATGTCAGCATTAATTTTATTCCTGTTAGTTGGTATGTTTTGTAGTTTGAAAGGAATAGATTGAGTAGCTGTTATAAGCGTTGGTATAATTCTACTTTGTAATGCTATACGATCCTTTGAGTTTGCTTTCTCAGCTAGCTTTGAAAGTGTCACATTAACAGGACGTACTAAATGCTGAATTCTAGTGGGAATTGATAAATGCGTAATGTCTGCCTTGACTTTTTCACCAATGTCATATTTAAAATTCGACACTGTTTCCATTTCAACTTTACTTTCTTCTTTAGCCATTGAACTTTCATTGAGCCATTTTTCAATTTGTTCTGTTGACATGTTAACACGCTCTTTACGTGCCAAAGATGTTGGTAATGGCATATCAATGATGTTAATCGTAGTATCATTTGAATCATGATTACACTTTCTATCTAACTTTGTCACAATTGGTATTTGTAAATTGGTCACTGTTTCGTGATCCAAATTAATAGTTAGTTCTTGTACAGGTTTAACAAAGGGATAACTTGGTATTGTTATTACAGGTGTTAAACTATCATTTTCTATAATCGTATATTTCTTTTCCTTTGAATCCGAATTGCTGGTTTGGGGCGTGTCTTGTGTTTTAAGCACATCCATTTTCCCATCAGCTTCTTCAGATGCAAGGAGATTGGCACTGACGTGAGTATGGCAGGAATTAAGAACTTTTGAAATTGCCTTTTTCGAAAATCCTCTGAAAGACTCCTCATCGTCCGATATCTTAGAAGGGTCAAGCTTGTTGTTCAGTACTTCCGACGGAGGTACATTTTCATTTTTCTCTTCTGTCTTCTTCCGATCTGTACGAGGAGTTTGTGTATCCATTTCCTTAGATTCTTTCTTTCTTTTCAGTTTATCTAATAGCATTCCTAATGTTTCTTCATCTGATTCTATACTATCAGCTTTACTCTTTTGCATCTTTTGCTTAGTTGAATTATTTTTTGGAGGTGGCACTTTGGCAGTATTTTGTTCTCGCTTACGCTTTACCAGGGCTTTGTCTTTGCTTGTATTGCTCTTTGTATTATTTTGAGGCTCAGGTTTCGTCGTAGCATTCCGTGAGGAAGACCTTAGGCTCCTGGAAATTGGTTTTCCTAATTTACTAACACTTCGTCTGGTGATAGGTCGTGTTTGATTAGATTCAACGGAACTTTCTGATTCTTCCTCGCTATCTAATTCGCAATACTTTTGTACTCTCATCAGCCTTTTGCTCTTCGTTACAACTTTTTCTGGTTTACTTTTATCAGCACGTTTGGGATTGTTAGTACAAGTTTCGTTTTTACTTTCTTTATTAGTACTCAGCTTTGTCGTTTGCTTTACTTTCGCTCTGATCTCATTTTCCGTTTGGGCGATTCTACGAGCGTTTGGTAATTCGGGAAAACTGTCCACTGATAGATTATCATCATTCTCTAAGTCAGGACTAATTAACTTTCTTCCAAGGATCTCCATGTAAACGGCAGCAGCTTCTTTTGTTTTTCTAGATGGTCGCCTGGATATAATTTGTGCAGAAATAGTTTCACTGTGCGATCTCGTTATTCTTCGCATTTCCGATTTGCTCCTGGTGCAGATCTTTTTGGGAACTGTGGATTTTAACGGGCGCTTTGGCAGCGTTGGTTTTACGAGAGGCACATCTTCTTCCGACGACGATTCGGTATCTGAAGAACCACTACTCTTATCCTTTGTAATACTTCTTTTTTTTGGTTTCGACGGTACTGGTTTAACTTTTGTTAGATTTGCGCGTTTTGTTTTATCTGCAAGTGCGCTACTTCGTAAACCGTGTCTTTTTGTCTCAACCTTAGGAAGGAATTTACTTGGTGTTAGTTTGCTGGTAGATTTTAAAATTGCCTGCTCAGTCGCCGAGCGCGTTCTCATGACGCACGAGGCTTTGAATTTATTCTTAATCCTTTGTTTGGCAAGACGTTGTTCCTGATACTTTTTCTTCAATGCTTGAACTGTGGATGATGTTGTCTTGTATTTGTTAATATTTTTTTGTATTCTGTTAGGTACCTTTTTCTTTTCAGTTATGCTGCTCTTTATTTTACCTGGAGATTTCTGACACGTTGTCACCTTTGGCACTTCTATTGATGGTGTTGACATCGTTGATGATGATGGACTATTATCTGTTGATGCCTGTTCTGGGTCTGGATCTGAAGAACCTTTCTTAGGTCCAACGTTGAAGAAATTGAGACTTGGCGGTAATATTCGTGTGCCTGAGTACAATAAAAGAAAATATGTAAATCAATAAAACATTCAAATTATTGCATGTGTAATGATGAGCACACAGGTTTATGTACCTCGAAAGCAAAGAAATGTAAGGAAGTCTTCAGTGTTTGGGCGTTTATGTGTGATCAATTCTGTAATCGTAGCAGGCTTCACCTTCTCTTTTTCTTTGATGGGAGTATGTGCAGGATTAAAGACTGTTGCTGCTCCTTGTGCAAACTTTCTTTGCGCATGAACCTTTGTTCTAAAATCAAAATGAAAGCAGCTTGAAAAGTTAATATCTTGAATCAAATTAATTACACAATTTTACATTATTCTCAAATACTATAATTGTACAATTTTCATATCTTATATAATCTTTACATTAATCACACTATTAATCAAGAATTTATTATCCAGCAGTGTATTTACCTATTGGGTGATCCTGATAGTGGATCCATGAGATCCACAAGGTCTCCTTCTTTCCTTTTTCTCTTGTCATTTCGACTTAAGACCATTTTGAAATTTTTCTAAACAAATAACCGATGGTTTCTCATAAATATTTCGAGCGGTCTTGAAAATAATTCTCCTAATTGCGTTACAAATTCCTATCGTATCCCCGCTTTCATTATTGTAACGAAAAATCTAAATCTTTCAATAGTCGAGGGTGTATGTCCAGGAGCAAGTGTATGTGCAATATCGAGGTACGACAATGGCTTACATAGTCTGCAAAAAAACAATAGGACATACTTCTTGAACACGATGTTTTTTTTGCTTTTTAAGGAGCGTTCAATACTTTTTATCGATTACTTTTTTACTTACGTACTAAGCGATATACATTTTACGCCCGCAAGCACCGTTACACCGAATCCGCTTAAACTTCATATCCACTTGTACGATGATTGTTTATTGTTGTAATCGTCAAATTAAATACCACTCCGTTTCCCTGTAAAACCCTATGACTTCAAGTATATAGATATGCAACGTGAAAATATTCTCGATTATTAAGGTCTAGTTTACACTGTAACAATCGTCGACTACTTTATAAAAAACAAAGATTTTAAAGTCGCGAATATCGATTAGAGACAATTTTTAATCCTGATGCATTTAGACTTTTGAAGAAAATTCAATAATATTATATCAACCATTAAAATTTTCACTTTGTAGCAGAAGTTCTGTCATGCAAACGATAGTTAAGAATCGTCTGAATTTTATCTTCACCGGAGCGAAAATTACTCGATAAGCGCCACCTATACCGAGATTCCAAATTTCTCATCGTATTCTAATTTCTGTTTACGACTTCAGTGCGTAGGAAACGTGATTGGAGCATATTTGTGGATCCGTGTTCTTGGCCATATCAATAATTATTACTGTTGGTCGATTTTGTATTCTTTGTTTGGAAAAGGTACGTTGGTATAATATTAATGTATATATGGGATAATTGGCAATCATTTTAATATGCTTATGACGTACACTGTATTAGGTGGAGATGTCTTCAGTGACATATTAAGTTTCGTAATTAGGTCATGTATATTTAGGGACCAGCTACTATTACCTCATGATACTGTTATAAAAATATCATGCTTTGGTTTATGTTTAGTTTCTCTATCAATAATTCTGCTATTACTTAAATTTTGAAGATTTAAACAGATATTCATAATGGAATAAGATGTTCATTGTGGTTTGTCTGACTTATTGGGGTTTCAAATAATACTGGTTTTTTTTGAAGATCTGGCTGTCATTCAATTATATATAAGGAAATTTCAGTAGTGCCATTTATATTGATAAGTAGACTACTTTTACACATTGACATAAATTTTATAAAAGTCTGATGCTAAGCGATACTTTGAACTTGAAGGATCTACATACTTTAAAATTAATTCTTATCTTGCTAATTGATAATTCTTATATATCGTTGTGTTAAATTATCTTATTATAGGTAGAGAGTTAAGTCAACATGTACAAAAATGGTCCCCCACCGCCATATGATCCCCCGCCATGTGCACCTCCTAGTTATTCCCAATGTGTGGGTGGTGTTCCACCAGCCAGCCCATTTACTCCAGCTGAATCATGTAAGTGTGTACAACTGGCTTCCTGTAATGCTACTTTGCATGTCCATTTAAAGACATGGATACCAGGCACATGCCCAATCTCATTTGCCTCACAGCATTTTCAAATGCCAAAAGTTGTAACTGATTAAAAAAACTAATTTTCTATATTTTAAAACATGATTTACACTTTCAAAAAGTATGTACATAATTCAAATATTTCTTTGTTCTTTCTGGAGATGCTGGTGGCCCTACTATAGTCACTACAATAGTTCCTCTGGGACCAGGATCTACTCATACTATATGTCCTCATTGCCATGCAGAAATTGATACTGCAACAAAAACAGAGCCTGGAATGATAGCTTATATTTCAGGAATTGTTATTGCATTGCTGGGGTAAGTTTTAACAAATTTTTTTGTATAGTCCAATTATATTGAGTATATCTATAAATTAATTACAGTGGTAGTGGTACATTATTATATTATCATATAATGAAGCAAATAAATATATTCTACATTTCACAAACATATAATTCTTGTTAAAGATGTTGGTTGGGTTGCTGTCTGATTCCATGCTGCATTGATGAATGCATGGATGTCCATCACACTTGTCCAAATTGCAAAGCTTATCTGGGCCGTCATCGAAGATAAATCTGAGATAGAATTGGCTTGCGACCGTGCTGCATTTGATTAAGGTATATACAGAAACCGTAACACCTTAGTTACGCTGTATAAACAAGGATAGAATGTTTATCTCTAGTTCACACGTGTGAGGGAGATATATTCGGGAATATTTCGGTAGCCGAGCAGTCTGTTCTAGAAGTCTTAGAATATTTTGCAGCTAAAGGTAATAATCTAATCAATTTAATGTTTCTTTAATATTCAGAAAATTAAAATCGCTTAATATTGTCGATCACGATTATTGCTTTTGAAAAGAAAAAAAAAGATTATCATACCTCTTACGAATTTCATAGAAGGTAGGGCAGCTTTTCTTGTTTACATACAATCTAATCAGATTCTACAAAAGGGTAGCTATTACCATTCTTATATCAGTTACACTTGTCATCTCAGTAAATTACTGATATAATCACTCAAAGACAAAGATCAATCTTATTTTACATTCTACACAATGGCTCAGTATAGACATCATCGGTATTGTGTTCAGAGTTTTATCAGTATGAGTATCGATAAGTAATATATTGCTGCATTTTCAGTTATTCGATGAAGATAAATGAAACGATGCAGTATTCATTTATTATATAATGGATACAGTGGTCCAATTATCTTTTAAGTATTCTATTACGTTCTGTTACAAGATGTAGACACTACAGGTGGACAGAATAAATTCTAGTAAAATTCATAAATAGAAATTAAATTTGATATAAACTAATGGTCACATAATTGATCACATATCAAAACGAAAATCGATCAGTCTACAATATTCCGAATAGTATTATCTCTCTTATTCTAGAACTATCCACTATATTCATTATTCACAGATATAATTAACGTTATAACGCGATTCCGTGATTAATTGCCTCACATATACATTTTTACAATTGATAATACAATTATTTAAAAATAAATAGCAATTAAGCAACTCTTTTATATCACTGCATACTGCCAACGTTCAAATAGTCTTGTGATTCTATCACAAAGATAAAGCATGCAAGTAATATTGTCTAAGTCTAAGTGATCTGAATGTCAATTCTGATGAAATGCGCTAAAACAAAGAAGTCACCTCGACTATTTTTCTACCAGTGAAAACAAAATTTGTGCTCGATATTATTTCAGTGAATATTTTTTGTTTTTTGATGACTCATCCGAATGCTGCAATAATAAATTCAATCGGCATATTTAAAAGATGATGTGATTTCAAGATATATTTGGCATATAAAGAAACAATAATTGGCATTGTGTATATATTATAAATTGTATCTTTATCAGAGTTATTAATATTCAAAAATCTTTTGTTTAGTCTATAATATTTGAAAAACAATCTTTCAATTTACATTGGGTTTTACTTCCTAAATTACATGATGAAGCTTAATAACTTATCTAATGAAGAAGTATAAAATTTCTGCAATTTTTAGCATATTTGTGTTTGTCGTCGCCAATAAAAATTAATATTCATATAACAGGGCACTGAGGTTGACATTTATAGCAAGAGATAGTATATTTGAATAATTGTTGCTCGATTCTAATTAATTGGCTATCCTGGGCACGGCAGTATTATTGCTTCCCTTGTCCATTTATTGCCAAACAAATTATTTATAGTACATATGATAAATGGGGAGAAAAGGTTGTATAGCACTAACTTCTTGCCATATTGTTTTAACTAAAATGAGCTTCATTGTTTAGATTGTATTTGTATAAATATAAATGGAAAAGTATATTTTCAATGGGCATTGGAATTATATGTTATTAACTATCTTAAATATAAGCTATCTGCATTAATTATGGGAGAACTATGTATGTTACCGTGCCTTAATCAAGCCGTTTAATAAGAATCAAAATTATCTTTCAGTTGGAGTTACTTCTTATACATTATTTAAGTTTGTCTGCTTACAATATCAATATTGTTAAGTTTATATTACGCTTGATTGATTAGAGGATTAATGCACATTCATGCAAAGTCCTTGTTGATGTTAATCGGTTAATTTAAGTGTTTCAATAAAAAGCATCTTATTAGCGTCTCAGTGCCTTTAAGTGCCAGAGGTGTCGCAATATAAGATTAGTCATATATGTATACAATTTGCAAGCAGTCTAACGGATATAGTACCTTTTTTTAAAATCTATTGAACTCATATTCTTGTATTAATTAAGTTAAATTGATATCTTTTTGTAACGTAGGACAAATGTAATACATAGATATGAAATCTTTAATCTAGAAATAAATCTTTCAATCACTGTGTAAGTCAAAGCTACCAACATACAATGAAGTGTATGTACACCGTTACTAGGTTTTGTAAAGAATATGCGCATAATAAATAACGACATACTAAATTCTTGTGTATATCCTCTACAATATTTCCATTAATTTCATATGAAAAATCTCAAAATAGGTATATTGCTAAATAATTGAACTTCACGTCCACATTTTATAAGCACATGCTTTAGACTGCCACCCGGTATAAATTCATGTGCTTCACGGAGATCACGAATATCACGCGTACTACATCTATATATACTCGATCAATTAAAAATGTGGGTATGGTTGAACGATCCTCCACCCAGGTGACGCGTCGACGCCAAAATAAAATTGGTTTCAGAGACGAATAAAGGAGATCCTTCCTTCCTTCCTTTCCTTATGGCTGCCTCCTCAATGAGGGGATGTGCCAGTGAATAGAGGAGATCCACAACGCTACCGTTTTAGGCAGAGATGAGTAGGGAGATGCACAACGCACGGTTTAAGGCGATACCAAAAACATGGCGCTAAATCGTAGCGGCGAGTCCAGAAGTAGAATTTTGTGATCATCGCCTCCGTCGACAATGTGAATCTCGTCGTAGCCGAGGTAGACGTAAACACGAACGCGTAGCTTGGTGGGCAGAGGTTCTCCGCTACTCACCGCTGGTTCCCACAGCAACTCTTGAAACGAGACCAGGAACTGTAGAGCTTCTCAAGAACTATTGCAAATGCCTATTGTTGAAACATTTTTAAGAAATTTTCAAGAAAATGCGGCCCCAACTTGAGACCCGTGTAGCGCCTCAATTTTTACTAAATATTATTGGATCTTGATTTACTTTGAAAATTTATTCAAAATATAAAACCGAGTCTAAATTAAAATCTCGCAGAATATACGGAGTAGTTGAAAGTTGAATTGAAATTGTAGAATATCGAAAGTAAATTACGTTCAAATTGAAATATTAATAAATTAGGTGTTCGGAACATTAAAATAATTAACAAGATCAATAAAGTAAAATGTTAACACTTAGAAATCGGAAATTCTGGACAAGCATATTTCGGAGTACTGGAAGATGCCTAAAATTGCGTGCGCGAAAATTCGTCGCGCGTGGGAGTGGCAGAAGGCGGAGAGGGGGGGGGGAGCGCTCGAGGCAGAGCGCGGACTCGCAGCGCTCATTCTTCCTCGAGCCGGTCTCCTATACTGGTCTCTTGGAAACGCTCCTCATATCCATTTGCAACCTTATTCTTCTACTATATTTATTTCCTCATTAATTCCTTATTTCTTTATCTTTCATTCTTCACTTTCTTATTTATTACTCTCCTCATTTCTTCTCCACTTTTATAACTCTATTCCTTACTTTTCTACTTCTTCACTTGTTTATTTTTATCTTCATTTCTTTCTTATTTTCACTTACATCATTTCTTTCTTATTCTCTTATTCTCACTTCTTTATTTCTATATCCATTTCCAACCTTCTTCTTCTTTATTTATTTATTTCTTCTTTACTTCCATATTTCTTTAACTTTCATTCTTCACTTTCTTATTTATCTCTCTCCTCATTTCTTCTCCACTTTTATAACTCTATTCCTTACTTTTCTACTTCTTCACTTGTTTATTTTTATCTTCATTTCTTTCTTATTTTCACTTACATCATTTCTTTCTTATTCTCTTATTCTCACTTCTTTATTTCTATATCCATTTCCAACCTTCTTCTTCTTTATTTATTTATTTCTTCTTTACTTCCATATTTCTTTAACTTTCATTCTTCACTTTCTTATTTATCTCTCTCCTCATTTCTTCTCCACTTTTATAACTCTATTCCTTACTTTTCTACTTCTTCACTTGTTTATTTATTTCTTCTTTACTTCCTTATTTCTTTATCTTTCATTTTTTCCTTTGTTATTTATCTCTCTCCTCATTTCTTCTCCACTTTTATAACTCTATTCCTTACTTTTCTACTTCTTCACTTGTTTATTTATTTCTTCTTTACTTCCTTATTTCTTTATCTTTCATTTTTTCCTTTGTTATTTATCTCTCTCCTCATTTCTTCTCCACTTTTATAACTCTATTCCTTACTTTTCTACTTCTTCACTTGTTTATTTCTATCTTCATTTCTTTCTTATTTTCACTTGCATCATTTCTTTCTTATTCTCTTATTCTCACTTCTTTATTTCTATATCCATTTCCAACCTTCTTCTTCTTTATTTATTTATTTCTTCTTTACTTCCATATTTCTTTAACTTTCATTCTTCACTTTCTTATTTATCTCTCTCCTCATTTCTTCTCCACTTTTATAACTCTATTCCTTACTTTTCTACTTCTTCACTTGTTTATTTATATCTTCATTTCTTTCTTCTCGTTTCGCTTTGTTCCTCCTCACTTTCAATTGTATTTGTCTTACTTTCCCTATTCCTTTGGTCGGGT
>NW_014333892.1:0-2706 GCF_000341935.2 Cephus cinctus | reverse complement strand
TAACCTAACCTAACCTAACCTAACCTAACCTAACCTAACCTAACCTAGCGCGACTACCAACGCGACTATAAACGCGCGTCCCACCCACGCGCGTCTATTAACGCGGGTCCCCTCCCCCCCTCCCAAAACGCGAGCGTACGTGCGCGCGCGTATGCGTGCGTGGGTGCACCCACGCATACGGGCACGACCCGCAAGCTCGCACCAAGCCGCGCGTCCCGCAAGCTCCCTACGACCCGCAAGCCCCACCGACCCACGAGCCCGAGCCGTCCCGCAAGCCCCAGCCGTCCCGCCAGCCCCGCCGTCCCGTGAGCCAGGGCCGTCCCGCAAGCCCCACCGTACCTTGAGCCCCGCCGTCACGCAAGCCCGAGCCGCAAGCCCCGCCGTCGCGCAAGCCCGAGCCGCAAGCCCCGCCGTCCCGTGAGCCCGCGCCATCCCGCAAGCCCTGCCGTCCCGCAAGCCCCACCGTCCCGCGAACCCCGCCGTCCCGTGAGCCCGAGCCGTCCCGCAAGCCCCACCGTCCCGTGAGCCCGCGCAATCCCGCCAGCCCTCACCGACACGTGATCCCCAGCCGTAACACAATCCTGCAAGCCCGCGCAGTCCCGTGAGTCCGCGCAGTCCCATTATTCCACGACGTCACACAAACCCGCGTCGTCCCGTAAGCCCGCACCTTCCCGCCAGTCCGCCACGTCCCGTCAGTTCAGTCAGTCAGTCAGTTCAGTCAGTCAGTTCATTCAGTCAGTCAGTTCAGTCAGTCAGTCAGTCCATTCAGTCAGTCAGTTCAGTCAGTCCAGTCAGTCAGTTCAGTAAGTTAAGTCAGACAGTCAGTCCAGTCAGTCCAGTCAGTCCAGTCAGTCCAGTCAGTCCAGTCAGTCAGTTCAGTCAGTAAGTTCAGTCAGTAAGTTCAGTCAGTAAGTTCAGTCAGTCACTTCAGTCAGTCAGTTCAGTCAGTCAGTTCAGTTCAGTCAGTTCAGTCAGTTCAGTCAGTTCAGTCAGTTCAGTCAGTTCAGTCAGTTCAGTCAGTTCAGTCAGTTCAGTCAGTTCAGTCAGTTCAGTCAGTTCAGTCAGTTCAGTCAGTTCAGTCAGTTCAGTCAGTTCAGTCAGTTCAGTCAGTTCAGTCAGTTCAGTCAGTTCAGTCAGTTCAGTCAGTTCAGTCAGTTCAGTCAGTTCAGTCAGTTCAGTCAGTTCAGTCAGTTCAGTCAGTCAGTTCAGTCAGTCAGTTCATTCAGTCAGTTCATTCAGTCAATCAGTCAGTCAGTCCAGTCAGTCCAGTCAGACAGTCAGACAGTCAGTTCATTCACTTCAGTCAGTCAGTCAAGTCAATCAGTCTGGTCAGTCAGTCCCGTCAGTCCCGTCAGTCCGCGCCATCCCGTCTATCCGTCCCAGCCGTCCCTCAATCCCACCCACCGTCCACCAATCCGTTCGTCCGTCCATCCGTCCCACCGACCGTCCATCCCACCGTCGCACATGCAAATCATCATGCAGTATAATGTGCTCTTAGCACAGCATAGGTAAGTGTACCAATTGCCGAACACGCCCCAGTCTTCGCACATGCTAATTTTAACATTTTTCTTATCAAACATGCTAGGACATTATCAAAACTCTTTCGCACTTACCGTATACCTCATCCTCTCGAAGAGATAGTTGGGTTTATCATTCAAATCTCTTACTTCCTAGAAAACTTCATTCAACAATATAATTTTCGCGCTAAGTTATTGTGACAACCAAATCACATTCCGTAAACCCCTCGAGACCCTGTTCGAATACTGGTACGAACACGCGAAATTCGTTTGCCCCACAACCGCACACTCCATAGAAAATTGCCTCGCAACCACGTATTAAAAATACTTCAATTACTTAATCTCAATACATTCTAAAGTAATGCCACATCCGGAAAAAAACTATCCAAGAACTCACTCATCATAATATACGCGCAATACATTATATATCCATGTGAAATTTTTAAATACATCAAACAGAATGTCCACAAGCCCGAATCTTTATTACTCACTTCTTTTTCCATTACTCTTAAAATATTTTTAAAAAATGCGATCTTGCAAGTAACACCGATGTAGCATCACGATTCTTTAGAAAATTCGTATTTTAAACATGTTGCGTACCACAACTATTGTTAAACCCTATCACGAACTACAGAACTCTTTGAGAACTATTTAAAATACCTATTGCTGAATCATTTTTATAATATTTTGAAAAAGTGCGGTGCTCGAGCTCCGACATCCGTGTAACACCTAAATTTCTTGGAACATTCGAATTTTAACCACGTTACGTAGGAAAACTAATCAAAACCCATCAAGAACTATAAACACCGCGATAACTATCAAAAGAAGCCTGTTGTTCAATCATTTTTAAGAGATATTGAACAAGTGCTGTGCTGGAGCTCTGATACCCCTGTAGCACATAAATTTTTGGAAAACTCATATTTTTACCATGTTACGTAACAGAACTCAATAGTTCTCAATAGTTGAACTAATGAACTCATCGAAGACTATTGGAAATACCTATTCGTGAATCATTTATGAGATTTTTAAGAAAGTGCGGTGCTAAAGCTTGCGAACGACTGGTACATGCTATGGGCTGGGCGAAAGAAACAAGAAAGAATAGAGACACAAGGATTCTACGACAGTTACAGTAATTAAGAACAGCGACTTCATCATGGACGATGGCAGAGATTCTTAACTCAGTCTAGCC
>NW_014333891.1:0-1107 GCF_000341935.2 Cephus cinctus | reverse complement strand
GTACTTGGCGTAGTTTTTTACACGTAAGTGTTTTTTGGGGGATATTTTACATCAGTAGTTATTGCGAACAAGTTTTCAAAATTTTATTACTTTCGTTATAATTAATAGCAAAAATAATAAAATTGTAATCACAATACATATTTGCGTGATTATTATTACAATATTAAACAAATTTAGAAATAAAGTGCAAAAAAATTCATGAAAAAAAAAAGTTTACAAGCAGAGACTCGAACTCGAAAACTTAAAAAGTCACAACCCTGCATGTTCAATTTTTTTTACATCCGATTTTTTTTAATTGTTATGAGTAGTTATTGAACTTTATAAATAAAGTTTACAAAAATGATTATAAAATAGGTAATTTAAATCATTTTTGCAATGTAAAATTCCTTTCACTCTAGAAATGGACTTTGTTGTTGAAAACGATGTGCTATTGAAAACTAATATCAGAAGACATTAAACAATTAATGATTATTAGTAAAACTAGGACTTTTTTAAAAAAGTTGACAAATGTGAAAAAATGGAATTTCACATTGAAAAAATGATTTAAGTTACTTATTTTTTGATAATTTTTGTAAAATTTATTAATACAGTTCAATAATTACTCAATAATTTAAAAAAAAATTGTATGCAAAAAGAATTGAACAAGCAGCCCTGTTACTTTTTTTTAAAGTTTTTGTGTCCGAGTCTCCGCTCGTAAACTTTTTTTTTTTCATGAATATTTTGCATTTTATTTCTAAATTTGGTTAATAGTATAATAATAATCACGCAAATATGTATTGTCATACATATTTGTATGTCATACATGTCATACGTATCATACCTGATACGTTTATATTTATTCCCTGTTTGCTTCAAAATGTAGAGCAAACTGCCACTTTCGAGACGCAAGAAACAACCCAGCAAACACTGCAACATAATATAAATGTAACAGTGGGATTCGTACAGTGGCATTCGTAGAGAGCAGACGTGTTTATATTTGCTCCGCAACTAGTATATTGCCGCGTCGAGTGCTTACATCGTTGTTTACAGTGTGTGGGCTTCAACCCCTATAATTTAGCCGTAGTACGTGTTAAATACAGCCGTCAAATATGGCTGCTGCTACACCGG
>NW_014333890.1:689-10280 GCF_000341935.2 Cephus cinctus | reverse complement strand
AACCAGGAGCGCATTGGGTTGCAATGTACGTGGACGCTGACGGAGATGGTTACTACTTTGACAGCTACGGATTACTACCGCTAAATCATCACCACGCATCGAGACTCCGACGGAACTGTCGATCCTTGCAATGGAATACTGAGCAGCTTCAGAGCGAGACGTCAACGGTGTGCGGCCAATTCTGCATGATGTTTTTATACTACCTCTCCTCAGGCTTCGGGATGCATGCCTTCCAGAATGTGTTTAGCGGTGATTTGCGGAAAAACGACTGTCGATCCTTCAGATGGAACACTCAGCAGCTTCAGAGCGAGACGTCAACGGTGTGCGGCCAATTCTGCATGATGTTTTTATACTACCTCTCCTCAGGCTTCGGGATGCATGCCTTCCAGAATGTGTTTAGTGCTGGTTTGCGAAAAAACGATAGAATCGCCCGAGAGTACTACGACGCTTTTGTGCAAAAGAAGCGTTTGGTGGATCGCCAGTATGCGCAGGATAATAAGATCTATGGTGGCGGTGGTGGTGGTGGTGGTGGTGGTAGGATACAATATTCACGCTGTAAATGTGGATACATATGTTAATATTTTTTTTTATTATAATAGTAGTTAAATCGTAAAAAAAACAGTAGCCGTTATTTAATATAAAAAAAGTAATTATAAAATAAATTAAAATAAAATAAAAAAACTATTATTAACAATAGATACAGATGTAGTACTAAACCGTGTGTATATACAATATAAGTAATAATAATGATAAATAAAAAGTGTTAATAATGGCGGTGATTTTACGTAGTGGCTAGCTTAAAATTATTATTAATAATAACTGCATGTTAAGGAAAATATATAATAATAATAAATAATGATAAATAAAAAAAATTTACATACATATATACATTTCATAACTGGGGCGGGGGAGTAACTTCTGCAGCCCCCTGCCTTAATAGCACCTCCCTGTTATCACAAAAGTAGCCTATGCAGGCTATGCAGTCGCCTGGTGCATACGCGTGCATCACACACGGAGCACAGCGTACACAGATGCCCACACGCAGATCTATTGCGGGTCAATCTGTAAGTAGTGCATTACATGCGTTGTGTACTGTTCCCTGTGCTCGGCGGTCTGCGCGCGCATGCACCCGTAGCATAGCTCCTCCTCTACGCGCCGCACGTATAAACACCCGAACAGACACCGCCCTTCATGAAAGGGGGCGAAGAAAGCATTGAGGGGCGGCGGTATTCCATCAATCAGCGGCCCCTAAAATAGTCCTTCTGCGCCCTCGGGCGGTGTATCTGGTCGTCTTCGTGCCATAATCTGTAACATTTCGGTTTTTTTGTTAATAAATATGATTAAAGCAAATACAAAACAGTGTAATCTTAAAATTATTACACTTACCGGTCTCGTAATATACAGCTGACGATTGCGTCTGGTGGCGCTATGCGTCCTTGCAACGTCTAGAAATGAGCGTAAAAGGTGTCGGATATATACAATTTTTTAAATCAAATAAAAACCTGTGCAGGTTTAAAATTATTACACTTACAGCTCCGGTAACACTCGACTGTAGCCTAAAGGGACCTGGTGCGGCTCGTCCTTTTTTTTGTAATGTCTAGAAATTAATGTCAAAGATGTCAGATACAGAATAACTTTTTTTAATCTAATAAAAAAAATGTATACATGCTCAACACCGATATGCATACCACTTTATTAATATTTTCTTTTTTCTGCACTCTCTTTTTCTTTTCCCGGATTAGCCTAGAAAACAGGGTAAACGTTAGATAAAATAATGATGGTAGAAAGCGGGAACAAGAACTTTTTTACACCTACCGTAGGTGTTGTTTCTCCTATCACCAATTTTTTTTACCACCAATCTCTTCAATTTTATATCACCTTTGTGCCCTTCTGAACTGTCACCAATGTACTGACGAGATGCTGCGAAGACATCTCACAGGTAACCATCTTGTTCCCCACCATAGCCCTGATTTTTTGCATAGTTGCAAATAAAAGAGACATGTAGCAGTTTACGCTGCTAAGCCAATGGTACCCCCCACGCCTAATGTATTTGGCGCATCGTTCGCTAGATGATCCAAAAGAAGGGTACCATCATTGCAACAGTTACGTGGTATGTGGAGAATTCACCCCGAGCAAAATATTAGGGGGTTGGCTATCCACCCATCGATAGCTAAAAGTATCCCACGCCAGATGTACTTGGCGCATCGTTCGCTAAAAGATCCAAAAGAAGGGTACCATCATTCCAACAGCTACCCGGTATGTACAGGATCCACCCCGAGCAAAATATTAAGGGGTTGGATAGCCACCCATCGATAGCTAAAGGTATCGAAAAAGTATCGCCAATGCGTACGATACTTCTATAATATAAGGTATTTCTTACAAAAAAGAACCGTATTCTACTTTACCACGCTACCTCCTTAGGGTAATTAAAAAGATTACCGACAGGGGGTCAGTGCATAATTACCGACCGTGGTACGCCCCCTGGGGACATGCAGCTGGGAATTTTCGGGTCTTAGGACCGCATGGTGGGGCATCGCCTCATGGCTGAGGGGTTGGGAGAGTTGCCCCCATCAGCGAGGCGGGTGACGTCATAGCGCGGCGTAGAGAGTCAAAGCGCTATGCGCTCCATGACTCATGGGGGATAGTGGTGGGGGTTTGTTGTGACGGCCAGGAGTGGCCTATAACTACTCACGCTTCCTACTAGCTCCACCCAAGGACGGCATTAATGTCCCGCAGTGTACATATGTGTTCTTCGGCATAGTTCCTCGTATTTTAGGTGACAGTTTGTCCAGGTGTTCCGCTCCGTAGTTTTCTGTATCTAGATGGTGGACGTGGAAGTCCAGGGTGTCCAGATGTTCCGCTCCGTAGTTTCTTGTATCTAGGTACTGGATGTGGAAGTCCAGGGTGTCCAGGTGTTCCGTTTCGTATTTTCCTGTATCTAGGTGTCACATGTAAAAGTCCAGGGTGTCCAGGGGTTTCGCTCCGTAGTTTCCTGTGCCCAGGTGTTAGATGTGGAAATCCAAGGTGTTCAGGTATTCCGCTCCGTAGTTTTCTATATCTAGGTGTCGGATGTGGAAGTTCAGGGTGTCCAGGGGTTCTGCTCCGTAGTTTCTTGTATCTAGGTACTGGATGTGGAAGTCCAGGGTGTCCAGGTGTTCCGTTTCGTATTTTCCTGTATCTAGGTGTCACATGTAAAAGTCCAGGGTGTCCAGGGGTTTCGCTCCGTAGTTTCCTGTGCCCAGGTGTTAGATGTGGAAATCCAAGGTGTTCAGGTATTCCGCTCCGTAGTTTTCTATATCTAGGTGTCGGATGTGGAAGTTCAGGGTGTCCAGGGGTTCTGCTCCGTAGTTTCTTGTATCTAGGTACTGGATGTGGAAGTCCAGGGTGTCCAGGTGTTCCGTTTCGTATTTTCCTGTATCTAGGTGTCACATGTAAAAGTCCAGGGTGTCCAGGGGTTTCGCTCCGTAGTTTCCTGTGCCCAGGTGTTAGATGTGGAAATCCAAGGTGTTCAGGTATTCCGCTCCGTAGTTTTCTATATCTAGGTGTCGGATGTGGAAGTTCAGGGTGTCCAGGGGTTCTGCTCCGTAGTTTCTTGTATCTAGGTACTGGATGTGGAAGTCCAGGATATCCAGGTATTCCGCTCCGTAGTTTTCTGTATCTAGGTGTCGAACGTAGACGTCCAGAAAAGTGTGCAACAAGCTTTGGCGCTTCGCTCAAACTATAGTATCCTCTCTGATGTTCGCACGGCCTGAGGTACGTAAATAATCCAGCACACTCTCCTCTCTTACGTTTACCACACGGCTTCAACAAGCTGGACACCATTAATGACGCTTATATGCATTGAAGATTACATTTTCTTTAAAAGTTTGTATATATCTTTATGCATTTCTAAAAAAAAAGGGACTTACAAATTAAATTGATATGCCATTAAACACTTTCGACGACGCAATATATTTTTATGACCAGCAACATCATAATGCATTTACATTTTATATCTGTGACAATATAGATTTCAGTGCTTAGAGCTTCTATATCCCGTTGAGCAACAGAAACTTGTATATTACCTCGGTTGTATTTTTAAATACTCTATACAAATGCAATAATTTCACATGTAATTTTTACATGCAGGATACAAAAGTATATATCGACGGCGAAGACGGAAACCGCAAAATCGACGGATTCATTATTTACCCGGTCCTACGTTTTTTCATGCGAGTTGCCTTGGCCACCTAGTGGCGCGGCAGCGAACTAGTGTCTGGATACTCCGTGTCCGGTTAGGGACTCTTGTCACAAAGTATCCCCCAAAAAACACTTACGTGTAAAAACTACGCCAAGTACAGGAGTGCTGTGTATTCCTCTAATAAAAAGTATTGATATCAGATTATTGAGGCCGAGTACATAAGTACAACTACAGTACAAACAAACATATAGTTTTAGGATACTATTAGTACGTTCAAAGTAAGTACTTTGGAATTCCTGGCACGGACCCGCCAAGTAGTACTCGATAAGGAATCATCTACAGTTTTATTAATTATTAAATGACCATTAAATCATAATCAACTACGAGAAGCAGTAGTAATGTAAAAGAGTAGTGAAAACGTTATAGGAAATTTTGGAAGTACAATTAAAACGATGGGCTAGTACTAGATCATATAATAGGCAAACATGTAATGACTTATGTACTTGGCCTCAATAATCTGATATCAATACTTTTTATTAGAGGAATACACAGCACTCCTGTACTTGGCGTAGTTTTTACACGTAAGTGTTTTTTGGGGGATACTTTGTGACAAGAGTCCCTAACCGGACACGGAGTATCCAGACACTAGTTCGCTGCCGCGCCACTAGGTGGCCAAGGCAACTCGCATGAAAAAACGTAGGACCGGGTAAATAATGAATCCGTCGATTTTGCGGTTTCCGTCTTCGCCGTCGATATATACTTTTGTATCCTGCATGTAAAAATTACATGTGAAATTATTGCATTTGTATAGAGTATTTAAAAATACAACCGAGGTAATATTTAAGGAGGTATAGGCAACCTGCCCAAAGAAACCCACGATACATTGCTGGCATTAGAATTTATTCTCAGCCGCTTAATGCATCATTGTTATCATTTACATGTCGTATCATTAATACGACATTTATACTGCAATATTTTGCAGCAGAGTGAACGGTGTAAGATTACAGCAATATTCAAGAAATATTGCAATAATATTGCAATACATTTTAGCAATACGCAGGTGCTACTTGGGTCATATTTTATTAATATTATGCATTGATATTTCCGAAATATTGACCGGCAATATTATAGCAATATTATGATTGCAACGTGCTGAGCGGATATTGCAAGGTTCCTGCAATATTCCAGACATATTTTAAACAATTTTCACTATATTTCCGTAATATTGCATTATTTCGAGGGAAATTTTTCGCAATGTTGATAAAATATTTCTGTGCTGTGTGGGTAAGTTCAACGCGAGTGTCTAAAAGTTCTCGAACTCTTCTAAAAATCGGAACCCGTCGCATGGGTGAAAGTAATTTCAACGCGAGTGATCAAAAGTTCTCGAACACTTCTCAAAATCGAAGCAAATAAGTCGCGTGTGCAAAGTTTTGACGTGCGCCCAAAGCAAGTTATCGTGACTTACAAAAAATGAAGTGCCGTCGGATAGTTTTCCGTCGAAAAAAATTAAAAATCTCTAATCTATTTGATTGGAAGTGCGCTGGGAAAAGTTTCCAGTGAAAAATCTTATTGTGCAGAGTGATTTGTGCAATAATAAAAAATCTTTCGATTGAAAGATCAAAAATACCTACTCTAAGCCTAAAACGGTAGGTGCTCGCTGAAAGCCACTAAGTAAGCGAAAGATTGTTATTCTCACACAGACGAGGATAATAATAAAAACATTAAAATGACGCTAAGAAGATCGCGGCAAGCCGCCAAAAATGGTCCAGTTACCAGATCGATGGGATCCATAAGCCTGGAACAGGGGGAGCCGTCGGAAAGGACACCTGAAACAATAAGGAATTTGGATGAGCCTAGCGGAAGTGGAATTACCAAAAATCGATCCAACAAACCAAGACATCATGAAAACTCAAGTAATCTTAATATACTTAAAGAAAATGATGAAATATTGTTATTGTTGCGAGAATTATCTAAGGGTATGAATGCAATTGGCAGCAAAGTTAATAATATTCGTAGTAAAAATATTGAAGATGAAGATAATGTAACAGTCAAATCACAGAGTTCAATAGTTAGTTATGTAAATAGCTTGCCAGCAAGGCCAAATTCAAAGAAATCTAATTCGAGTGTAATTATTGAAAATAGAAAAGTGATTATGAGATTAGTTACAGAAAAATCTAAATTGACAGATATAACATTTGATGGTAAAATGAGTTCTATGAATCCAGTTAAATTTTGAAACAAATTTGAGGAAACAGCCATTCGAGAAGGATATCATAGAGACGAATTGACTGAAATAATTACATCAAATTCAAAAGGAGAATCTCGAATATGGGGCAATCTAATTGAATATCAAGGACATTATCAATTCAAAAAAATGTTTTTAGCAAGATATTCGAATCATAGAATTCAGCAAGATGTTATGGCTTTTATTTTGAATGGTCGTTACGAACCTAAACTTGGATCCATGGAAACTTATTTTTTAACTTGGATGACGCATGCCAATTACATTCATGCACCATTGACAGAAGAATGGAAAATCAATAAGTTGATGTTACACTTTCCTGAGCGCGTATATGAGCGTTTAAGATCAATTCCGGATTTGTCAGTTTCACCCGTGATCGCGAGATTAATCGAGTATGACGGTTCAAACGTGAGATTATCTAGCGAAAGTCCAAGGCGAATAGACAAACCCACTGTTAAATTCCAAAAAACGGTAGAATCTGAAGATAGGGATTTCAAACGGAA
Source organism: Cephus cinctus (assembly GCF_000341935.2). Classification (NCBI taxonomy): domain Eukaryota; kingdom Metazoa; phylum Arthropoda; class Insecta; order Hymenoptera; family Cephidae; genus Cephus; species Cephus cinctus. Next base: position 3,355 of record NW_014333890.1, on the reverse strand, counting down.
TTATTACAGGAAAGAATCAAATAATAAAAATGAAAATAAAAGTGACAAACCTGTTAAAGCCGTGGAGGTTAAAGTAGAACCGAAGTCATCGTATAAAACCAAAGAATCTGAAAAGAAAAAAATTTGCAGATTAGAGAGGGTTGACGAAACGGTTGGGAATATCGAAAATAGCCAAAGGGTTGAACAGCTTAAAGATAACCCTAAAGGGAATAGCTCGACAGACGATGAGTCAGATACTGAGGAAATTAAGCATTATTCACTAGCATTGATAGGGCCAGGGGAATATAGTGAGGATTCAGACTCTGAAAAAGAGGAAAATATTCAAGTTCGTAAAAAATATCAATTGCCAAGTATAAAAATTGATTTAGGAGGAAAGATCTTTAATGCTTTAATAAACACAGGTGCTGAGGTGTCAGTAGTATCCGAAAAGGTTATTGACTCTTTAAAGAACGATAACGTGAAGTTTCCAATGATTCCCGTCAAAGGGATAAACAATAAGCCAGCTGTTAAGAATGAAGGCACTGAAACCAAAAGAAAAGTACTGTTAGATTTTGATTGTAATAATCAGACTAGATCGCATAAGTGCTATGTGGTAAAATCTTTAGCAGAGGATATCATTTTGGGTTTAGACTTTATTATCGAAAATAAAATGGCATTATTCCGTATGTGGGAAAAGTAAAATTTGATTTTGATTTGGGAAAGCTTAGCTCAATAGATAATTTACTAAAATCTGAAAATTGTCGAAATCAATAAATACTAATTAATCAGATACGGACCAATCAGGATGATTTAGACATAACAGCGCGTATCGATATATTATTGGATAAACATAAAGAAATATTTCAAGAAGGAATAGGACGGATTCCAGGATATAAGCATCAAATTATTTTCAAAGAGAAACCGATATATCCAGTTCTTAATAAATATGTTGATGAAGTTACCAAAGAAGTGAACAAATGGGAAGAACTAGGTGTCTTTAAGAGAGCACCTACAGAATATATAAATCCATTAGTAGTGGTAGATAAGCCCAATGGAAAACTTAGAATTTGTTTGGATGCTAGGGAAATTAACGATCGTATGACGTCTGATCATGCTAGGCCACCTACCATAGAACAGGTATTCAATAAAATGGAGAGGGCAAAGTTCTTCACATCACTGGATTTATCAAATGCATTTTTTCATGCAGATTTGGATGAAGATAGTCAGAAATATACTGGATTTTTATTCAAATCTCAAACCTATGGTTTTTGAGGCTACCATTCGGGTTAAAAACATCCGGTGCTTTCTTTACTCGATGAATGGGAAAAGTATTAGGACCTGAGCTTGAACAAAGGGTAATAGCATAGTTAGATGACGTTTTAATTGCCACAAAGACCTGGAACGAACACGAGGAAATTTTAACAAAAGTACTAAGGGCGTTTCAAGAAAATGGCATTAGATTAAACAGAGAAAAGTCTAGATTTGCTCAGCCGGACAGAAAATTCTTGGGACATAATTTTCAGGAAATTAAAGCAGGAATATTGCAGGACACCAGATAGCATCGCGAGGGTTAAAAAACCAACTACTATCAAGGAAGTGCAATAATTCTTAGGACTTGTTAATTGGGATCGAAGATTTATTTCTAATTTGTCGGAAATTATAAGACCGATAGAAAAATTATTGTCCAAGGATAAAAAATTTGTATGGGGACCAGAACAAGAGATAGCTTTCGCAAAAACGAAAGAAGTATTTCAGAATGCTGAGGAATTATTCCATATACAAGATGGATTAAATTTTGCAATCGATACTAATGCTTCAATGGTCGGAATAGGCGCGAGGTTGTATCAATACGACGATAACAACGAGTATACTATCGCATACATGAGTAGAAGTTTAAAGGGCGCTCAGACGCGAGTAGATACACACCACCCCTGGCCGTCACAACAAACCCCCACCACTGTCCTAATGAGTCATAGAGCGCATCGCGCTGTGTCCCCCCGCGCTGCACTATGGCGCCACCCCCTCGTCTATGTGACCATCTCTCCCCTCCCCCTGCGACATAGTTGTGGGTCCCCCACCACGCGTCCTAAGGCCCGAAACCCCGCGTAGCAGCGTTGCATGTCCCCCAGGGGGCGTATCACGGCCGGTAATTATGCAGTGACCGCCGGTCGGTACATCACACGACCCTAAGGCCCGAAACACCGCGCAGCAGCGCTGCATCGTCCCCAGGAACCGTATCACGGTCGGTAATTATGCAGTGATCGCCGGTCGGTAATTTTTAATTATCCTAAGGTGGTAAGTGTCCCATGGTGAAGTAGAACACAGTGTTTTTGTAAGAAAGTAGTATAAGTTTGGGAGTTCTGGATATAGATTCCTGCACCGACATAATACCGACACTCCAGAGCCTTCGAAGGTGGGTGTCCGTGCTAAGTTGCCGTCGTGAGCTCTACGATTTCTGAAAGTGACGTCATCAGAACCCTCGATTCCAAGAATTTTTGCTCGATTCCGGGAATTTTGCGTCACATTCCGGGAATTTTGCGCTCGGTTCTAGGAATTACGCACGATCGAAAACCTTCTAGAACATTCTGGAAGCTTCGACGGTTCGTGTCCATGCTAAGTCGGGAAGGTTCGCTCCCAGAGCCGGGGGTCCTCTCGCTCGACGTTTTGAGACAGCCCCTTGCCCCCCA